>NC_091152.1:22885870-22932230 GCF_040958095.1 Procambarus clarkii
GGGCACCCCCCCCGTAGCTGCCCGAGTCTCGAGATCAAGTAACCCCTGCTCTGACCCCGAAACCCTCAGACGCTTCGGGCCCGGAAGCAGGAGGGGGGGGACCAGAACGAACAGAAGGGAAAGGACGAGGAGGTGCGGACTGAACCAGGATCGAAGCGACCCCCACCCCCAAGTCCGGGTCTCGAAAAGCAAAGCGGGGCGGCCCCGGGGCATCCGGGTGAGCAACCAACCGAGCGCGTTGCAACAGACGAAACCTAGACTGCAACGCATGCGCCGCCTGCACCCGAATAGAATCAGAGGATTGGGTAAATTGAGTCACAAGCAAGCAGCAACACTCACAGGACTCAGGGTCAAAAGTATCACCGACCCAACAGGCAGCGTGGCAGAGGCAAAAACAATGAGGGTCACCCTGAGACAAGGGGATCGAGCAACCCTCAAACTCGCACACAGCGAGTGGGGACTCCGGGGTCACATCCATCGGACCCACGCGCCCCCTAGGGGATTCCCAGGGTCCTGAGCATTTACTTTAAGAGGACTCGCGCTCAGGTAGTCCCAGGCAGGGTGCTGCAAACCGGCGCCCAAAACTACCAAGCAAACTTCTAAAGCTGAACCCCAGGGACGTGTACACTCATGGGGACCTAGCAGGGGGCACCACCGAGGAGAACAGTGGAAGGGCAAATACAAACTGAATAAAATGACAGAACCCCCCACCAGGCAAAATCAAAAAGAAAAACAAAACCCCGCAAGAGGACAGCGAACCCCAAGGAACAGAGCCGGCCACGATGTCGGGAAATACAAGCTGAGCAACACCCTGCACCCCTACCAGTGCAAACTGCCTCTTACCTGCCGGTAACAAGGGAGAACAGAACACCCAAGAGCCCAACAGGTGGCCGAAAAACCGAAAGGTAAAACGGACCAGCAGAGGCAGACCCCGAGGAGCCTGTGGAAGGTGGCCCCAAGCCCCAAGGGCAGTACTTACAGGGCACATAGGGAAGGCAGCCCTAGGCGCATGCAGCCCGAGTACTGAAGATAACTCCTGCCTCTCGCACCCACAAAACCAACACCACACGCAAAGCACAGTGCAAGAGCGACACCGGAGCCAGAGCACACGACCATCGCCTATAGCATCAGCCTTAAGAACTGAGGTGTGGGTAGCCGGCGTGGGGGGTCTGGGGCTCCCCCTTCCCCCTCCCGGGGAAGGGGGAGCTGCGCAGACAGCGGCGCGGCGGTGTGTGACGTCACACTAGTTTGCTTGTTTTCGGTTGGGGAGTTCTATCCACTAGTTCGGCTTTTGGTAGCAATTTTAACCAGAATAGGTGTTTGTTTTGAGGGGCTTACCTTTCTGGGTGCCTGTTCCGGTCGATGGCAGACATAGAATGCTTCCAACCACACGGGGGCTTCTATAGGCCATTGCTCCCCTTGCCTCTCTGAGGGGACCCGGTTCTGGCCGTGGTCCCAGGTAGGCCTAAGAACTCCATACACATGACTGATGCCAAAGTCTGACATTAGCATATCAGCATGGGATAGCTCCGGGGAGCCGAAGGGGCTCCCCCCATTAAAGTATTTTTGGGGAACTTGATTTCATGCGCATAGGGGGAATATCACAATAAACTCGGCGCATCACAGTGGTTAAGAGCCAGGGCCAATGCCGAAACCAAACACAGAGCTAGCATATCCTACTAACGTGCAAGACAGGAAGCAAAAAACAAGACCATCATTATGTGAAGGATTGGAACATACACTTTAAAAATAGCAGACGACACTGTGCGAATGGTTACGAAGGTCATCAGTAATCAAAGCAGCCGAAAGACAGGGCACCTGAGCATGCAGCAGGACAAGACCCATGTCATGGGGTAGCAAGAGCAAAGTGACATGCATTGAAGGACTCTAAAAGAGCCCCCCTGAACACCTGCAAAACAGGTGGCACAGAAGACAGAAGGAACAGAAGACACTTCCTGCCTGTCAAGCACGCAGGTACAATACCATCTGTGCCAAGGCCAAAGGGAAAGCAAAGGAGAGTCTGCTAGCCAGATTTATGCCAGAGCCTCATAATATTCCCAAAGAGGAGAGGAAGAACTGAACACAAAAGAGGCCGGATCCAGAACCGAGGCATAAACAAGGTCACACAATTCCCGAGCCACTGCAGGGGGGAACACTGAAGGACGAGTCATAAACTCTAAGACACTCAGAAACGAACCAAAGGGAAGCTGCACCTAACCGAAACTCATACAGGAAAGAGGGGATACAAAAACCTCTCACCCTGCAGCAGAAGACTCTTTGCACAGGGCACAAGAGCCCACAAAGGGTCAAATGGAACCTCCATTTCGACCTTACCCAAACCCCAACAACCACAGCCAAAGGCCCCAGGAAAGAGCATTCATCTATACCCACCACTCGGGAAGGGAAGGCAAAGTCCAGGGAGAAGCCTCAAGAAAGGGGGTCAGCTGGGAAGACCCAGAAGCCTTGGTGAATATAAAGTGGCTCAACTGCCTCCACACTAGCGTCACAAGGGAAATGCCCAAGAACTCCCCAGGCCACATCCTGAGGTAAACCCTGCCCGAAATTCGAAACCCCTCAGATGTTTCAGAACCGGAAGCAGGGAAAAGAAGAAGGGTGAAATCGGCCCACAGGAAAAGGAAGATGGGGTGCGGACGGAATCACAGTAAAAGTGCTTAACACCCCCATATCCAAAACCCTAAACAAATGGGGCAAAACTAGGGCATCCCACCAGGCACACAATCTGGCATGCCGCAAAATAGAAAACCTGCAATGCAAATGCGAGCACTGCCTGAGATCTCTGGACTTCAACTGAAAAATGAGAAGCCCTAATGCAAAATGTTAAGCCACCCCACAGGCAGTATAAGGAAGACAAGAACAGATGCCAAGGAAATAATAAGGCCGATGGCCTTCATACAAACTTGCACCACAGCAAGTGCAAAATCGAAGGGCTAGCTAACCCAGGACCTCTGAGAACCACCAGGGCTTTCCAGGTCCTAAAGGAATGAACAAGCAGGAATCACTGGGCACAGAGGCCACTCACCAAATATAACACCAGAAACAACCTAAGGGCAAAGACTAAGGGCTCAGAGGATGAGCAGCACACCGTGTAATGACCATCCTGTGCTACACTTTTATGAAAACCTTGATTTATCCAAGCTACAAAGTCTCACAAATGAGTCACCTTCCTCAGAAAACTGATCAGAGACAGCTACCCAAACCCAGCAAGGAAGGCAACCCAGGTTGTGCAGAGGTAATAACAGCAAACTCCTAAAAATTATCACTCTAGGCAAATGCAGTTTTGACTAACGGTTAATCTTAGTCCACACGAAGTGAGGCATATATATACACAGCATGGAGAAAATACCAAATTACAAGTACACAAACAAATGGCATCCACCAGACAAAAACTGTCTTCAGAATGGCCAGCACTTCTCTGAAAAACTTGGACACAAAGAGTGCTGTGGCTGGAATGAGGAGTGTAACCACATTGTCAAAGAAGTTCGTGGCAGGCAATATGACTGATGTGTTAAAGCTAGATGATTAAGAAATATGTACTCACCTAGTTGTACTTGCCTAGTTATGCTTCAGAGGGGTTGAGTTTTGGCTCTTTGGTCCCGCCTCTCAACCGTCAATCTACTTTTGCACAGATTCCTGAGCTCCTCAAGCTTCATCATATCTACATTTGAAACTGTGTATGGAGTCAGTCTCCACCACATCACTTCCTAGTCCATTCCATTTATTAACTACTCTGACAATTCTACTGAAAAAATTCTTTCTAACCTCTCTGTGGCTCATCTGGGTACTAAGTTTCCACCTGTGTCCCCTTGTTCGTATTCCACCCGTGCTGAAGAGTTTGTCTTTGTCCACCCTGTCAATTCCCCTGAGAATTTTGTAGGTGGTTATCATGTCTCCCCTTACTCTTCTGTTTTCCAGGGATGTGAGATTCAGCTCCTTTAGCCTTTCCTCGTAGCTCATTCCTCTCAGTTCCGGGACGAGCCTGGTGGCATACCGCTGAATCTTCTCTAGCTTTGTCTTGTGTTTAACTAGGTATGGACTCCAGGCTGGAGCTGCATACTCCAGGATTGGTCTTACATAAGTGGTAAACAGGGTTCTGAAAGATTCCTTGCACAAGTTTCTAAAGGCAGTTCTTATGTTGGCCAGTCTAGCATATGCCGCTGATGATATTCTTTTGATGTGGGCCTCTGGGGACAGGTTTGGTGTGATATCAACCCCCAGATCTTTCTCTCTATTTGACTCTTGCAGGATTTCACCTCCCAGATGATACCTTGTGTTCAGCCTCCTGCTTCCTTCGCCTAATTTCATCACCTTACACTTTCCTGAGTTGAACTTTAGCAGCCATTTTCTAGACCATTCCTCCAGTTTATCCAGGTCATCCTGTAGTCTCTGTCTATCTTGATTCTTCTCATAATTTTTGCATCATCAGCAAACATTGAGAGGAATGAGTCTATACCCTCCGGAAGATCGTTTACATATATTAGAAACAGGATGGGTCCAAGTACTGAGCCCTGTGGGACTCCGCTGGTGACATCTCGCCACTCTGATGTCTCCTTCCTCACCATTACTCGCTGTTTCCTGTTGCTTAAGTACTCCCTTATCCACTGGAGCACCTTCCATTTTACTCCTGCCTGTTGCTCCAACTTTTTTAACAGCCTTTTATGGGGTGAGTGTACCACCCCATAAAGTGTAAGTACACTTACACTTTAGTGTACACTTTACACTTACATGTACACTTTAGTGTACACTTTACACTAAAGTGAGTGTACACGTGTGTGTACCACCTGTCTAAATAATCCATCCTTGTCTACCCTGTCAATTCCCCTGAGAATTTTGTATGCGGTGATCATGTCTCCCTGAGCTCGTGTCTTCCGGCGATGTGAGGTGCAGTACACTCGGCCTTTCCTCGTAACTCATGCCTCTTAGTTTTAGGACAAGCCCAGAGGCATACCTCTGAATTTTTTCCAGTTTCATCTTGTGCTTGACAAGGTACAGGCTACATGCTGGAGCTGCATACTCCAGGACTGATCTTACATATGTGGTATACAAGGTTCTGAAAGATTCCTTACACAGATTTCTGAAAGCTGTTCTGTTGTTAGCCAGCCTCGCATATGCCGTTGATGTTATTCTTTTGAAGTGGGCTTCAGGAGACAGGTTTGGTGTGATATCAACTCCTAGATCTTTCTCTCTGTCCGTTTTATGAAGGACTTCATCTTCCATTCATGATCCTGTGTCTGGCCTGTTTCATCCGCCTAGTTTCATTATCTTACATTTACTTGGGTTGAACTTTAGTAGCCATTTCTTGGACCATTCCTTCAGTTTGTCTTCGTCATTCTGTAGCCTCATACCATCTTCCTCTGTCTTAACCCCTTAACACTTTCGCGTTCCGGCCAGGCGTGCGGTCAAATTACGGGTCAGAGCCCGAGCATGGGGTTAAGTGCGCGGTGACACCCAAATGTGTATACTCGTTCCAGCTTTCTCACCTTAATTCTCGTGCTACGTAGCTCGTTTTAGTATCATTGTGTTCGCAATTAAATTCCCTACAGGTGTCTATAAATATAACGCCCAAAAGCCTGGCGTGACTCCCAACAGCAAAGCCTAAAGTCGGCAAAAGTTACCCGTGAGAGCACAAAAACAGTAACATGTGCATACTCGTTCCATTTTTCTCACCTTAATTCTCGTGCTACATTGCTCATTTTGGTATCATAGTGTTCACAATTAAATTCCCTACAGATGTGTATGAATATAATGTACAAAAGTATGGAGTGCCTCCCCGCAGAAAAGCCTAAAGTTACCCATGAACGAGCACCAATTTGTACACTGCAACCTAATGTATATACTCGTTCAATTTAATAACATCAAATTTCGTGTTACGTCTTATTTTGGTATCAAATTGTTCGCAACAAAAAGGTGCGTATTTTAAAACTAGTCCCAGAATAATAGAGCAATAACTGGAATTTTAACAAATATTTTAATTCTGGATGCTCATCATCACAAAATTATTCATATCTTTCCAGTGTTCTGACAAATTTTTGTGTTACATCTTTCATTTTAGTATCAAATTGTTTGCGACCTAAAGGCGCGCATTTTAAAACTAGTCCCAAGATAATAGGACAATAAATAGAATTTTAACAAATATCTTAATATTTTGAACAAAAACCTATTTATAATCTTTCAAGTGTTCGGACATCAAGTTTCATGTTATATCTTTCATTTTGGTATAAAATTGTGTGCAATCTAAAGGCGCTTATTTTAAAACCACTACCAGATTGATCTGATAAAATTTAAATTTTTAACAAATATTTAATGAGTGACTCAGTGCTGTGTCGTTGGTGAGGAATCGGGAGAAAAATGAGTGACAAGATAGTCAGTGGAACCCGAAAGTGTTAACTGCACGGGCTCCAAATATGACACCCTCCCAGTGCGCAGGAAATAAAATACCTGGAAAAAATTATTTTCCGTTTTGAAAGTGTCAAATACCTTCCCTGAGCATAGGTATAGTAACAGAAGGTCGAAATTGTACGTACTTTGGCTGCTATGGGGTCTGTAAGTTCGTGCATGACGTCATCATTCCCTGGTTGCCCGTGGTGTACGCCCCTGGGCAACCGGTAGGGTGTTCGGGGCAGGATGTGCGAGTTGCCGCAAATATATTTTTGTTCATTTTCTGCACACAGTTCCAAATACATTTTATATGCTTTTACGTCCCAATCCTATGTATAATGAACACGTATGCTATATTATGGCAGTAGAACATCCGTACTGTTCGAAGACAGTATGTCTGTGTTACGTGCATGACATGTGAACACATATCCGGCACATATTTCCATTGTATCATGCTAATTTATGTATGTATACAGTCTATTTACACACTATCACACACTATATACATTCACCATCAACACACTCAGAACTCTGCGAGTGTCAGATGCCACACCCTCACTCCTCCAACATCCAGTCTCTCCCTCACTCCTCCAACATCTTACTCGCCAACATTGCTCCTCCCACCATACTGTTATTGTTTGGATTACACTATTTACACATGTTATGTATACCTATCTACATGTTTTATTCACCAGAATTATGCAAGTAGGCTAGTATTATGTCCAAACTTTACAGTGGCCACCCTACACTGCACGAGAAATCACAGCAGCCAGCAGACGAAGCTACAATTACATCACCTCCCTCACCAAAATAGCTCCTCCCAACATACTCCTGCTGCTGTTACTACACTATATACACACACGTTGTATATACCCATGTACAAATGTGTTTACCATAACGAACCACTAAGCAAGTATGATGAGCAAAACAAGAGTGGCTGCCACACTGTGAGGCTACCTCGATTCTCTCCCTCGCTCCCTCACCACAATTCCTCCTCCCACAAATACTACGCACAGTGCTTATTATCACCACAATCCTGTTATCACAATACTGGTCATTAAATCCTGCAAATACATAATTGACCACAAGTTTATTTTGTAAAGGAACCTAAAAAGTCGTTTGAAGATTCCTAGATGGACGAAATAATGCTGTGGTGCTGTGGCTAGTGCTGATGAACATCGTGAACAGCATTCAATCACTAATATTTGAAGATTGTACACAGTCATTATCACACTCAGGCTCTTCTGTAATACTATCATAGCTAAATAATACAAGTTATATATATTTTTTGACATTATTAGGCGATGCTGTGGTCCCAAGCTGAACAGCAGTGCTGGGAGCTCATGTTGCATGCCCCGGTCTTGGTTGCTCACTCAGTACTGAGGCTCTCACACCCGGGAATGTGGACCACGATTTTTTTTAAAGATGGAGTCTGTTTACAAGAGCCCTGAGGAAGCTGATTAGAACTCCATGTAGCCGTGGGAGTTTTGAATGGAACGTGAAAAATACAAATACCCGGAGGCGCTTAGCGCACCCCAGATGTGGGCCTGCAGGTGCGTTGCGCAGTTAAAGGGTTAATCCTCCTCATAATTTATGCATCATCAGCAAACATTGAGAGGAATGAGTATTCCCTCTGGGAGATCATTTACATATATCAGAAACAGTACAGGTCCAAGGAATGATCCCTGTGGGACTCCATTGATGATGCCTAGCCTAGCACTCCAAGACCTCCCCCCCTCGCAGTGACTTGCTTTATCGGGACTACATTAGCCGTCTTCAAATATTTTGGCAGATCATCTGTTACTGGTGATTTGTCATGTGCAGTCCCCTGGAGGTGCACAGGTGTACTAACAAGCGAGTTATTTCACGGCTAGCTGATTTACTTTTTTCAGGGGTTGCGAGTGTCATTGTCAATGCTTTGTTTATCTTGCTAATTGTATGTTTTGCCTCATCTGCCTTTCCTGCTGGTCTGTTCATGGTTAGGTGATCTAGTAATTCCCTCTTCTTTGTGCCTCTGAGGGGGGAGGCCAGGTTTTGACCACTGGCTCTCAGCAGGCTTTAAATGACTTGCAAGAGCCCGTTTGGATTGAATTGGGTGGAGTTACCCTGATAGGGCTGGGTAACTGGGTAATGTGGCCCCCTGAGGGCTCCAGGGGCCACATTCAAGCCCTCCTAGAAAAGCCACATTACTTACAAATACATTAACTATTATTCTATAACTTACAAAATTTTTGAATTCTTCTTATCCTTCAGTACAGCCTCAAAAGTTACTTGGTCACTTTCTCGCACTTTCTTCAGCAAGCGAAGAAAAGCAATAGCTGAGCCTTGCGATCCCAGGTTCTTGGCACTCAATGTGTTACGGAAATTGTTCACAAGATCTTTCAACTGAAAAATTAACAAATTAAAGGAATTAATGCACCATGATAATCTTCATATATTATTTTGATTTATTTACAGCTGAATACATTTTTACACCTTGAACTGATTATAGATAGAATCATGTAAGAGGAAAAAATATAAGAAATCATCTATTGACACCTTATCATTTAAGTACCCAATAGTTAACAAGCAACATTTTTCTAAATGATGCTGTATATTATGAAGTATAGCAATAATGAGCTGACGACTAATAATTTTATGTAATTGGTATACAGAAGCAAAAGAAACAGGGTTAGTAAAAAAACCAGCGTTGAATGTAATGAAACGCCATTTTCTGGGTGAGATCCAGAGGCTCCCTGGAGCTTATCAGGCTAATGTATGTTATATTAGACTGGGACATTAGCTATGGAGTTCAGACCTACCAGGGACCAGCACCAGAACCTGGCCCCTTCAGAGAGGTTTCAGGGAGCAATGACCCTAGAAAACCCCCTTTGTGGTTGGGGGATTTTCCTTATCTGCCATCAACCGGGGTTAGGCACCCAGAAAGGTAGGCATAACAAAACAAACCCCCACATGGTAAGAAACTAAAACAAAAAATTGAACAGAGGTGTAGAAACTCCCTACAATCTCAATGAAACAAGCATTTAAGCAAACCATCACACTTTACTGCTGCACCGATTTTCCGAGCAGCCCTCCTCTCCCCGAGAGGGGGAGGGGAGCTCTGGACCTGACTGTGCCAGCTGCCTACCAGCAGTTCGGAAGCTAAGCTTCAACCAACGTGAAAAACCGCCGACTGGTGGGAAGGAGGGTTGCCAGGGAGCCTCCGGGGCTCACCCAGGAAATGGCGTTTCATTACATTCATTGCTGGTTTTCTGTGGGGAGCCCATACAGCTCCCATTAGCTTCATACCCAAAGAGAAGAAAAAGAAAGGGCTGACCCGGGAGGCGGCCGCCACAAACTCCGCAATGCGAAGTCGAGACAACAGGCAGCAACCTGCAACCCAAGGCAACACAAGAACGCACAGGAGCAGACATGCTCACAAATGAACGGGCGGCCAGGAACCTGTGTGACCCCCAATTCCTCGCGCCCAAAATGAGCCCAAGACGTCACCAAACACAGCAGCAAAATCTGCAAACGACTGAATGGCACGGGCGCAAGGATAGACCGCAGGCTGGTAGACATAAGAAAACTGCGGACGACCTAGGAGACCCCGAGCCCTGAACAGGGAACGAGGGAACCGGATCAACCCAAAGCGCATCCCAAGCCCCGGCACACAGGTAATGGCGAAGAGCCGCAACCGGACAACACAATGCACCACCGGCCAAACCAACCAAGCATCAAAAACCCCAGGACCCCTCCAGAAAGCAGCCGTCTCAACTGTCGCCAGAAGGACAGAGAAAGGCTGCAAGTGTACAAACCTACCACCAGTACCAAAAGAGGAGAAACCTCTGTGCCGGAGGAGAGCCGGAAGCTCCCCGACCCGACCCAGAGGCCAATGCCAACAAAGTATGACCATTGAAAAACAATCTTGAACTGAAGGGGCTAACCACAAACTGAGGAGAGGAAGGATAAAAGGGCACCCTGATCAAGGACCAGGACGGCTTAGGCGGCGCATGAGCTGGCCGGAGGTGAAACAACACAAGAAGCGTACGGAACGGGGCGGATGTGACGTCCACCCCAAACGCAAGCTGGAGCAGCTCCGCCTTGCGCCACACAACACAAGGCGACAGTAAGAAGCATCATTTAACAGTCCTGAAAAACCCAAGAAAGGACAAGACAACCCGATGCAAAAGAGAAGACAACCTACGAAGAACAAGAAAATGGAGAATAGAAACGAAGCGAGATGAAGCTCGCAGGTGGCACACCATCAACTAAACCACCTGATCACTATGTGATGGTGAAATACCAGCGTCAGCAGAGCAGACGTGAAGAGCCGAGGAGAAGGCCAAACCAGTCATGTACAGGACCGGTCCGACCTGCCGAAAGAGGCGGAGCCGCGGGAAACACCCCGGGTTTGGACACCTATCAAACAGCGTCTGAAAACAAAGCTGGGCCGGCCACCAAGAGACCACGAGGACTATTCTTCTTGGGAAGGACTCCAACCAAGCCAGAACCCAAAGCAGCAGCTGGACAAGGGAGAAGAGGAACAGGTAACTCCACCTCGACCAGTCCTGCCGAAGGCATCCATCGTGAACGCCTCGCAGGCGGGTAAGGGCGCCACATAGAATGGGAGATGCCAAGACCACGCTGACACAAAGAAGTCCATGTTCTGGAGTCTGTACGTTCAGCATTGCCAATGAAACGAGTTGGCAACGACCGGCCAAACCGTGAACAGAGGAATGAACCGAGACAGGCCATCCGCCAGGACGTAGAACACCCCGGACATAAAATGCACAGCTAGTCAAACCCCGAGGATCCAGCAGACGAGCCACTCGAAGAAACCAACCCCAAAGGTCAAAGACCTAAGAGAATCCCTGTAGTTCCGGCAATGAACCACCAAAAAACAGTTTGAACGGAGTCGGATGGGAGAGTCCCGAGTGACCCGAACCCTTTGAAGCGCAAACCAGACAGCCACAAACTCCTGAACCGTGCTGTGACCCCGACAGACGGATGGACCCTACGGCAGACCAGCACGGCGAAGTTCAGACTCCCGCATAACCGCTCGAGTAACCGCCGAGTGACCCGGGACCCTCTCATAAACAGCCAAAGGCGCGACCACAGTCGCAGCAACGCTTCTGGAGGGAAAGAAAGAAGCTGTCTAAGAGTCCTAAACAAGACCCAGCCAGGTCTGAACCCGGGACGGAACCAGATGGAGTGGCCTCTAGATCACCAGGAATTCAAACCCGGCAATCTGGAAAGAACCACACCCCTGACGAGCAGACAAGCGGACCGACTGGGAGCCCACTCCAGCCAGTCGTCGAGGTAGGCCAGAAACCGAATCCCAAGCAGACGCAGACAGGTCACCAAGATCTGGTAAAGATGCATAAATACACTAAGTGTCAATGACAAACTAGGGAAGGCAACAAAAGGGGCAAGCCTGAAGCCCCACCACCAGCTAGCCAGTCCCGAAACCCTGGAGGACACCATCCAGGCACCCGACCCCAACAGAAGCCGGACCGGAGACAACAGTCTTCCGAAGAGAGCAAAGAATCCAGGGCGCAGACTGCATAAGTCCAGAAGAACCGCAAGGCCCATGTCTGCACTAGAACAGATGGGAACCTTGGAAGGATGGGGCTGAACGACCATGTCCAAACGCACCCACACTAAGATGACATGACGAAGCGCAGGGAAAGAAGCCCACCCTGCCAGCCCCGAACCCCCAAAGGGGGGAGAAGCTGCTCGATGCCACCAGAGGCTGGAAGACAAACCCGCACAAGATGGGATGGAACCCGGAAGACACATCCAATGGTCCACTGAGCCCCGACAGGGTTTTCTTGGGCCCATAGAGGCCCAAGTTTTCATAGTTTTTCAGGGGCCCATGCCCCTGTTACCTAGTAGTAAAATAGGTACCTGGGTGTTAGTCAGCTGTCACGGGCTGCTTCCTGGGGGTGGAGGCCTGGTTGAGGACCGGGCCGCGGGGACACTAAAGCCCCGAAATCATCTCAAGATAACCTCAAGATAGGCTGACTGCTATGGGAAGCCCGGGCAAGGTGTTGCTAACCAGTTAAACACCCAAGCTAACAAGGAGTAGATGCAACACAGAAAACCCCTGCGACATGTACACTCATGGGGCCCTAGCAGAACACTACCAGTGGAACTATAGTCACACTAGGCTGACCCCCCACCAGGCAAAGAAAAGAAAATCAAAAGAAAACCCCACAAAAGTATACCGTCCCCAGAGGCAACAGGAACCGGTCGCCGCGTAGGTGGCCGGCCGCGCAACACCTTGACGCCCTAACCAGCACAACAACATTCCCTACCCAAGGCCAAACAAGGGCCCCAAGCCCCAGCTGGCCCCAAGGGCGAGGCAAAAGCCGAGTAGCAAGAACCTCTACGGGAATGGTTCCCGAACGCCCCAGGGAAGATAACCCTGTCACGCAGGGGCAGTACTCACAGGGCACTTAGGTAAGGAAGGCCCTAAGCGCATGCAGCCCCGGTACTGATGAGGAGCACCTGGCCACCGCACAACACAACACACGGCAGTGAACGCCACGTAGGCAAACACCGCCTAGGAAACTGAGGCCAGAGAAGTGTCTGTTCCAGATGACATTAGCTTATGAACTGATGCTAGGTAGCTGGCGCGGTGAGG
This sequence comes from Procambarus clarkii, assembly GCF_040958095.1. Classification (NCBI taxonomy): domain Eukaryota; kingdom Metazoa; phylum Arthropoda; class Malacostraca; order Decapoda; family Cambaridae; genus Procambarus; species Procambarus clarkii. The sequence continues at coordinate 22,898,895 of NC_091152.1, forward strand.
TCCGAGGCTCCCCCTCCCTCCCCCTCTCGGAGCGGGGAGGGCTGTGCAGACAATCGGCGCGGCAGTAAAGTGTGATGTTTGCTTGTTTCTTTGGGATTGTAGGGAGTTTCTACCTCTCTGTTCGTTTTTTTGTTTTAGTTTCTTACCATGTGGGGTTTGTTTTGTTATGCCTATCTTTCTGGGTGCCTGACCCCAGTTGATGGCAAATAAGGAAAACCCCAAACCACAAGGGGGGTTTTCCAGGGCCAATGCTCCCTGAAACCTCTCTGAAGGGGCCAGGTTCTGGCACTGGTCCCTGGTAGGTCTGAACTCCATAGCTAATGTCCCGGTCTAATATAACATACATTAGCCCGATAAGCTCCAGGGAGCCGTAGGGGTTCCCCACAGAAAACCAGCATTGAATGTAATGAAACGCCACTTTCTATGTAAACCCCGAAGGTTTCCTTGAGCTAACCAAACTGACATGTGCTACATTAGTTTGAGGTCATCAGTCACAGGAGTCCTTATGCCTTCCAGGTACTATGAGCGAGCCATAGCCCATGCTGATTGGAACTTTTGTTCCGAGTAGCTGAATCTAAAACAACAAACATGAGCCAGAACCTGGCCCCCCTCAGAGAGGCACTGGGAGCAATGATCTATGAGCACTTTACATCTAAAGTATGTCATAATTGCCATCGACTGGGAAAGGACCCAGAAAGGTACACAAATCAAAACAGATCACTGTCTGGTTAACCTGCGCAATATACATCCTAAAAGATCAAAATAACTCCCCTGGAAAAAAACAAGCAAAACTCCATGCAACTAGCCCCCCGCGCATTAGTACTGCCCCTCCCCCCCCCCCCCCCATGTAGGGCATTCTTTGTCATAAAACGCTTTGAAATTACTGACGGTTTTGCCTCCACCACCACCTCACCTAACTTGTTCCAACCGTCTACCTCTCTGTTTACAAAAATGAATTTTCTTATATTTCTCCAGCACCTCTGTTTCGTTAGTTTAACCCTTAAATGCTAAGGGGTCCTGAGGAGATTTACACCCGTGCGCAAGAAAAAAAATTCTAAAAAATGTTTTCGTCTTCTAAAAATGTTAATTTGCGATCCCTGAGAATGGGAAAAATAAAAAAAAAAATCGTAGGTGACATAGTTTGGGTGCAATAGGCCAAAGAAGTCTGGCAAAAATAATTTTGAGTACAGCGATGGTTCACACATTTTATTATAAAAATATATCACAATACACACTATTGAATAATATTACTGAAAAAAAAAGAAAAAAAAAAAAACTAAGAAAAAATCAGACATTGAAATAATTAGGTAATAATATCTTTGTAGCGGAGCGGACCTCGTCTGGCAACTGCTCTGTCAACGCCTCTCTTTTTTGCCAGACTTCCCCACCCTATTGTGGCCAAAATATGCCACCTACGATTTTTTTTTATTGTCCCGTGATCAGGGAACACAAATGAACACTTTATAAGACGAAAGAATTTTTAGGATTTTTGTTTTTTTTGTTGCGCCTGTGGGTGTTGAAGGCAAAATGGCCCTTAGCAGCTCAAGGGTTAATGCCTCTAACCTCTCCTCATATCTCTTGTCCTTCAGTTCTGGGAGCCAATTCCTGGCATGTCTTTTGCACCTTTTCCAGTTTGTTGATTTAGTTCTTAAGATATGGGCACCATATAACTGCTGCATATTCCAGCATTGGTCTAACAAAAGTTGTGAACAATTTCTTTAATATTTCTCCATCCATGTATTTAAAAGCAATTCTGAAGTTAGAAAGTGTAGTATCGGCTCCTCGCACAATGTTCTTAATGTAGTCCTCAGGTGACAGTTTTCTATCTAGAACCACCCCCAGATCCCTTTCTTTGTCAGAATTCTTTAAAGAGTTCCCACATAATTTATAGGTTGTGTGGGGTCTATATTCTCCAATTCCACATTCCATAACATGGCATTTATTCACATTAAATTCCATTTGCCAAGTGTTGCTCCATATACTTATTTTGTACAAGTCTTCTTGAAGGGCATGACAATCATCTAGGTTTCTTATCTTCCCTATTATCTTACCATCATCAGCATACATGTTCATATAATTCTGTATTCCATCTGGTAGATCGTGTATGTAGACAACGAACATTATCGGTGAAAGAACTGCACCCTGTGGTACTCTACTTGTGACCTTCCTCCAATCCGATACATTGCCTCTGATTACGACCCTCATTTTTCTATCAGGAAATTTTTCATCCATGTTAGAAGCTTACCTGTCACCCCTCCATAATGTTCCAGTTTCCAGAACAACCTCTATGTGGAACTCTGTCAAAAGCCTTTTTTAGGTCCAGATAGATGCAGTCAACCCAACCATCTCTTTCCTGTAAAATCTCTGTGGCTCGATCATAGAAACTGAGTAAATTCGTTACACAGAATCTTCCAGATCGAAAACCATACAGTCTGTCTGATATTATATAATTTTTCTCCAAGTGTTCTACCCATTTAGTTTTAATTATTTTTTCCAATATTTTGACTATTACTCTTGTCAATGATACAGCTTTATAACTGAGGGGGTCTTCCCTGCTGCCACTTTTGTAGATTGGAACTATGTTAGCTTTTTTCCACACATCAGCTACAACTCCTGTACACAGGAATGCCTGAAAAATCAGTTGAAGTGGAATGCTGAGCTCAGGCGCACACTCTCTCAGAACCCATGGTGAAACTTCATCTGGACCAACTGCTTAGCTCCTTGAGCATTTTTCCCACTTCGTCTATAGACACCTGTATGTGCTCTATGTTGTTCTCTGGAATTCTAATTGTGTCGGAGGCGGAGGTGTAAGCGGAGGTGCAACAGGTACTCAGAGAGAACTCTATCAACATCAGGGGCCCGAGACTGTTCAACACGCTTCCGCTACACATAAGGGGCATAACTGGCCGACCCCTCACAGTGTTCAAGAGAGAACTGGATAAGCACCTCCAAAGGATACCTGATCAACCAGGCTGTGACTCATACGTCAGGCTGCGAGCAGCCGCGTCCAACAGCCTGGTTGATCAGTCCAGCAACCAGGAGGCCTGGTCGACGACCGGGTCGCGGGGACGCTAAGCCCCGGAAGCTCCTCAAGGTAACCTCAAGGTGTCTGGTTCCCTGAAAATTTCATTTTGTACAAACACACTTTGGAACTTTTCGTTTAATGTTTCACATATTTCCTTTTCATTTTCTGTGAATCTATTTCCCATTTTCAACCTCTGAATATTATCCTTTACCTGCAATTTGTTGTTTATGAACTTAAAGAATAGAACTGTTTCTAGTTTACATTTGTCTGCAATCCCTTTTTCAAAAAAAATTTCTGCTTCTCTCCTCACGCCCCTGTAGTTGTTTCTCGCATCTTTATATCACTGGTATGTTTGGGGGTTTAAACCTATAGATTCCATTTTTGTGTCTTTTGGAGTCTGGCACTCTCTCAATTTCTATCAAACCAATCATGTTTCCTAGTTCTGCATCTCTGCTTTGGTATAAATTTGTTTGTGCCTTTATCATATATTTCACAAAACTTGACATCTCATTTACTTCATGTCCTAACAGAAAGGCTTTCCAATCAAATTCCTTAAAGAAATGTCCGAATTCCCCATAATGACCTCTCCTGAAATCAGCTAATTTCCGAAAGCCGAAGGAAGCCAAAAATTAGCAGCCTAGCACGACATCATCATCAAGTCGTCGTGCCGCTGTCTGCGCAACTTCCCCACCCTCCCCAGGAGGGGGAAGGGGAAGCCCCAGACCCACCCGCTGGCAACCCAGCCTTTAGTTCTTAGGTTGGATGTCAAAAAACCCGAAAAACACTGCTGACCGGGAGGGAGGGAGGGATGACGGGGAGCCTCCGGGACTCACCCAAACAATGGCGTTTCATTACATTCTAAGCTAGTTTTCTGGGGGGAGCCCCGTCGGCTTCACGGAGCTACCTCACTACAGATAAGGAAAAGAGAGAAGGATCCGGGAGATGGATGCCACGCGCCCAAACATAAAAACAAGACCACAGACGAAACGAAAGGACCCCTGCAGACGACCTGGGAGACCCGAACCCCAGAACAGGAAGGAGTGAAGGAAGGGAACCTGGGCAAACCAAAATGCATCCATGGGCCCCAGAGGCCAAAACGCGCAGAAAACAGCGAAGAGACACAACCGAACGACAAAGGAAGCACCCCCGGCCTGATCAACCAAGCAGCAACCCAAGGACCCCTCCGGAAAGTAGTAGACCCAAACATCACCCAAAAAGAAGGAGACTGCATCGAACAAACAACCTACCACGAGGACCAAATGAGGCAGAAAAAACATGAGCGCCGGAGGAGAGCCGGAAACTCCCCGACCTGACCCCTAGAGGTCAACACCAACAGAAGAAGGAGACCTGAAAAAAAAACCTCACCAGAACTGAAGTGATCATGAAAAAACGAGGAGAAGAAATAAAATAGACCACCCTGGCCAACGACCAGGACGGCACTGGAATTGCAAGAGCAGGCCGGAGGTGAAAAAACGCCCAAGACAGCAAGCGGAACGGAGCAGAAGGAACAGCATCACCGAACGCAAGCTGGAGCGGCTCCACCAGCGCCACCCAAGACAAGGTGACAGTAGAGTACACTGCACCAGACGACGGTCTCGGATCAACCCCGAAGGGAAGGACAAGACAACCCATATCAGAGACTGAAGAACCCTTCGCAATGATAGGAAAACCAGAAGGACTGCCAGGAAAACTACACACTGCCGCTGAGACGAAGCACGCAGCTGGGAGACCAACAACGAAGCCACCAGTGCCCACACAAGTGACGAGAACTAGAGACGAAAACCTGAGACACGAAGACTTGAGGGGAAGAACGAACCAGCCTCGTTCAGGGCTGGACCGATCCGCAAGAGAGGCGGAGCCGCGGGAAGCCCCTAAGAATCGGAAACCGAGCAAAGCAGCATCCCCTAACAAGGCTAACAAAAAACAGAAGAAATGGCTGCCAGGGAACCAGGAACCCAATCCCAGCGAGCCGAAAAAGAACCAACCCGGGCGAGCAGACACGCCCCGTTCAAGAGGAACCCCCCCCTCCCCAGGACTCCTGAAGGACCAACAATGCCAAACACCAAAGAGCCAGGGGCCCAGGCAGAGGCCAGAGATGGAAAACGAGCATTACGAACTAAAGCACTAAACGCGAAGTGAAAAACAGCGACCTCGCAACCCAAAGGAGCATCACAACCAGCTCCAGCAGGGAAGAACGATGCACGCGTCTCTGAGGTATACAGGAGAACTTTGCAGGACGTGTACCGCAGGAAAACAAAAAACGTACATTCCGGAATATGAACAAAGGAAAGCCGTAGCCAGGACTGGAATCCTAGCTACGCCTGTCCCAAGAAAAGGAACCATTTGGCTTTTCAACTCATGAAATCAGCCTTTTCAACTGCCTTAACCTCATTTTCTTCCAGATTATAATGAATTGCATACTTTATTCCCCAAAAGACAGTCACTTTTACCCAAGGGAGGGAGGTACTGAATGTCAAATATCTCTTCCTCTTTCCTGGTAAATATGAAATCCAGCATGGAACGTCCCCTTCCCTCATCCTCGTAGCTTCTTTAACATGTTGAAACATGAATGTTTCCAGGATGAGGTTTACAAATCTACAAGTCCAAAAATCCTCTGTTTTAGCTTCATAGACTTCCCAGTCTATGGATTTCAAGTTGAAGTCGCCGACTACCAACAGTCGTGATCTATTTATCAGCTCTCGCTATAATCTCTCTCATTATTGATATAATACCTTCTCGTTTATTATCCAGCTCCTCCTTTGACCATGTGTTGCATGGCAGTGGACTATATGCATTTATGATCGTTAATTTATCATCCTGATTGCAGATCTCAAGTGCTATTAATTGCAGATCTCAAGTGCTATTATGTCAACTTCTCGTGGATTGACAATCATTATTTCATTTACCTTTAGGTGTTCTTTCACCAGCACAGCAACGCCACCGCCTTTCCTAATTTTTCTGTCCCATCTCCAGACTATGTAGCCCTTGGGAATATGACCACATTTAAAACCCTATTTAAAATATCAAGTTTTGTCCCCATGAGTCCAACAATGTCTTGTGTCTGCAGCTGTATTACATCACTTAACTCCAGTATCTTTGATCTCACTCCATCTATGTTGGTGTATGTAATTTTCAGGAACATGTTCCACCTCTCCTTATTCTTCACTACCCCTTTCTCTAGTGATTTTATTGGTTTGCCTTTTTGTACAATTTTACTGGTCTGCCAACCCCCTATCACCTTGTAGAAAAAAACGGCGTTAAATGTAATGAAACGTCATTTTCTGGGCGAGACCCGGAGGCTCCCCGGAGCTATACCGGGCTGATGTGTATATATTAGATTGTGGCAACAGTCAATCGAAGGAGTTCTAAGCCTACCAGAGACCAGAGCCAGAACCTGGCCCCCTCAAGAAAGGCATGACGAGCAATGCCCCTAAAGACACCCCCATGTAATTGGAAGCAGTCTTTGTCTACCATCTACCAGGTCAGGCACCCAGAAAGGTAGGAATCTCAAAAACTACTGCTGGTCAAAAATTGCAAACCGAAAGTTGAACTAGCAAACAGAACTCCCCAATTAAAAACAAGGAAACAAACATGACCACTACAACCGCCGCGTGGTTCAACCCCCCTTCGTGCGCAACCCCCCCTTCCTCCCTGGCGGGGGGGTCCCAGACCTCCATGCAGGCCACTCTCCTCAGTTCAGAGGCTGAGTATCAAAAACACGAAAAAATGCCGACCGGGAGGGAGGGAGTGATACTGGGGAGCCTCTGGGTCTCACCCAGAAAATGATGTTTCATTACATTCAACGCAGGTTTTCTCTGGAGAGTCCCTTCGGCTCCCCGGAGCTACCTAACCAAAGATAAGAAAAAAAGGGATTCACCCGGGAGGCGGTCATCACTCGCTCCTTAACTCAAGGTAGAGACAACAGGCCACAACCTGCGACCCAAGTCTATACTCGCCCGAGAAGGATTAGGAACATTAACAAGGTAACGTGCAGTCAGGACCCTGTTCGACCTCCAATTGCCCCGTGCCCAAAAGATAGGCCAGGACATTACCAAAACAGCTTCTGAATGCCGAAGTAACGAACGGAGTGGGCAAGGGGAAAGATCAAAGGCTGGCTGGATCGAATAATCCTGCGGATAACCTGGAAGACCCGCGCCCTGGAATAGGGAAGATGGGAAAAGTGGTGTAACCCAAAGTGCGTCCTCTGCCACAGAGGCCGTAACGAGCAAATAACGGCAAAGAGCCACAGGTACAAAACATGATGCACACCCGGCTGAACCAACCAAACATCAACAACCCAAGGACCACTCCGGAAAGCAGCAAATTCATTCTTTGCCAGAAAAGAAGGAGACGGCTGCAAACGAAGAAAAGACCACCAGGACTGAAAAAGCGGAAATCCCTGTGCCGGAGGAGAGCATGGAACTCTCCGAACCGTCCTCTAGACGCCAACGTCAACAAGAAAAAGAGCCGTAGAAAACAGTCCTGAACCGAGGGGAACACCCCCAAACCAAGGAGAAGCGAGCAGAGGGCACCCAGTGCAATGACCAGGACAGCTCAGGTGGCGCATGAGCAGGCAGGAGGTGAACAACGCCCGAGAAAGTTTGCGGAATGGAGCAGAAGTGACATCCACCTCAAATGCAAGCTGCAGCAGCTCTGCCAGCACCACCCGAAACAAGGCGACAGTATCTGGCAAAAGAAGATGGCCCTGAAACAACCAAGAGAGAAAGGAGAAAACCGACCAGAAATCAAAGAAACCTACGAAGAGACAAGTGCCGAAAAGACCGCCAGGAAATTTCATACTGCAGTCGAGACGAACTTGCAGGTGGGACAACAACTAAGCCACCTGATCACCATACAAGTGGTGATAAACCCGCATCAAAAAGACCAGACGCGAGAAGCAGAGAAGATCGAACCAGCCACGTACTGGAATGATCCAATCTGCTGAAAAAGGTGGAGCCGCGGGAAGACCCTCGGGTTCGGACATCGAGCAAGAGGCTCCTGAAACCAAGGCTGGGTAGGCCACCAAAGAGCTAACAGGAACACTCATCCTTTGGAAGTCTCTCTAAGCTAACAAGGACCTGAAGCAACAACAGAACTGGTGGGAAGAGGTACAGGTAACCCCAACTTGACCAGTCCAGCCAAAAGGCATTAACCCTGACGGCCACACAGTCTGAGAAGGGCGCCACATACACTGGAAGACGCCTCGACCAAGTCGATGCAAAGAGGTCCACCTGTAGGTGCCCGTACGTCCGGCAGAGCCAACTGAATGAATCTTTGTTGACCAATTCCATGGTCAACAAAGGGAACGAACCAAGACAGGCCATCCGCCAGTACGTCTGACATCCCCTGAACGTGAACCGCCAGGAGAGCCAAACCCCGAGAACTCGGCAAACGAGTCACCTGAAGCGACTAGCCCCGAAGAGCCAAGGACCACATCGAACCCCCGCAGTTTGGACAATAAACCACCAAGGAGCAGTCCGAATGGAGCCGGATCATTGCTCCATGAGCAACACGAACCCACTGAAGCGAATGTCACCACCGCGAACTCCTGCGTCGTGCTGTGTACCCAACAGGAGGACGGACTCCACTGACTCTGGCTGGCCTGGTGAGCACTGGTCACAAAACCCCCAACCGAGAGATGAGGCATCCGTGAACACATCGAATGACAGCTCGGGAAGGCATCAGGGCATAGAACTCCGAAAAAAAACTCAGAGGAAGCTGGCAATGCAGCAGCCGATGCAAGGCTCCCGGGATCCGAACACAGCGATCACGAGAGCGGCGGAAGAGATGTCCCCGAAGAACCAGAACAGTCACCAAAGCCAGATCCGACCCGACAGGTAGACCGGCATGGCCAAGATCAGGCTCCCGCACCGTCACTCAAACAACCAACATGTGACCCGGTTGTCCTCCAAAAACAGCCATAAGCAGAACCGCAGCCGCAACAATGCCGCCAGAGGGAGAGACAAGGAAGCGGTCCGAGAGTCCCACACAAGACCCAGTCCAGTCCGAACTTGAAAGGGGAAATTGGGACTTCCAGTACACCAAGAACATGAACCCGGCGAGCTGGTAAGGAACCAAATCCCTGGCGAACAGTCACGCGGATTAGCTGGGAGCTCACACCAGCCACTTGTTGAGGTAAGCCAGAAGCAACTGCATCATCATGACCCGGTTAAGGCGCGTGGACACGCGAGGTGCCAGATCCAACTGGAAGGAAGGCGAAGAAGGTGGTGTCACTCCATGACAAAACCGAGCCAGTCCCTGAACACCAGATTAATCGGGACATGCTAATACGTGTCCCGGAGGTCCAGAGACACCATCCAAGCGCCAAATGAAGCCAGACCCGAGACATAGTGGTCATCTGAAAGGAGGGGGGCAAAAGACCCATGGGATCATATAGGGCTGAATCGCAGATCAGCCCAGTCCCGTTTCGGAACTGAAGACAGGCAGGATAACCTCTCTATGATGACCTGACAGAGTGCAGGGAAAGAGTCCCGCTCTGCAAGCCCCAATCCACCCGAAGGAGAAGGAAAGAAGCAACGTCACCGCAGGCAAAAAGAAAAAAACCCGAATTGCCCACAAAACGTGGGACCAGGCGAGAACAAACAGCGCGAGCCTCCCCCACATCGCCCCGCCAACAGGACGAACCATGAAAGTGCCGACAACCCCTATGAGAGCCCGACAAACTCAGAGCGATCACTAAGCCAACGACTCAGCAGGAGGGCCAGTCCCGAATCTAGCACTACTGGCTTACGACGACTGAAGGAACCCTGACACCTGGCGCGACCCTTCCGAGCAGGACCCTTCCGAGCAAAAACCACCAGAAGGAGGGAACCGAAGAACCCAAGGAACTTAGAATCGAACCCGGGGAGGTTATCTTGAGAGTTATCTTGAGATGACTTCGGGGTTTTAGTGTCTCCGCGGCCAGGTCCTCGACCAGGCCTCCACCCCCAGGAAGCAGCCCGTGACAGCTTACTAACCCCCAGGTACCTATTTTACTGCTAGGTAACAGGGGGGGGGCATAGGGTGAAAGAAACTCTGCCCATTGTTTCTCGCCAGCGGCCGGGATCGAACCCGGGACCACAGTATCACAAGTCCAGTGTGCTGTCCGCTCGGCCGACTGGTTCCTCCTTTGGGAGGAGTCAAACTCGTAACAAAATCGTACAGGGAGGGGATAGGAAAACCTCTTCCCCCTGTAACAACAAGCCCTGCACCAAGAGTACCAAACACCTAAGCAGGGATAAGTGGGGCCCAGGGCCCCCCCCAAGACAACTCCTCCCCAGCCCTGGAAGCCTCCACGTCAGAACCCGGGGCCGAGCTGTCCTCCAAACCCTCTGCCTCTTGAGAAAAAACAGTGTCCACCAAAAAAGCAGGGATGAAGGGGGCCCGCTGGCGAGGCCCAAAAGCTCCGGCAGAAGGACCAGTCTTAAATGCCTCTGCTGCCGATCCGAAAGAGACAATCCCCGAAGCCGCCTAAGTCTCACTACCAGTATAATTCAGCGGGGCATCCAGAAAGGCAACCAGCCTCGCACGTTGCTACAAACTAAACCTCGCATGCAAAGCTAAAGCTACCTGCACCCAAATATCAATCTCAGTGGACTGGGTGAATGGAGGGCAAGCAAAGAACACTACTTGCAGGACTCTGGGTCATAGGTGTCACTAACCCTAACAGGCAGCAAGGCAAAGGCAGACGGCGAATGTCACCCTGAGACAAGGGGACAGAGCAACCTTCAAACTCGCACAAGGCGAGGTGGGACACAAGAGGTCTCCTACATCAGACCACTGAGCCCCAAAGGGGGTTTCCAAGGATCTTAGGCTGACTGCTAAGGGAAGCCCAGGTGAGGTACTGCTAACTGGTTATCCCAGATCTACCAAGCAAACTGTACAAGCACAGGGACCTAGTGGAGGGCCACCAAAATCCTATAATTGGTCCTACCACCACACCAGGCAGACCTCTGCCAGGCAAAACAAAACAAAAACAAAAGAAAAACCCTGCAAAAGCACAACGTCTCCAGGTGAACAGAACTGGTTACTATCTTGAGGTTATCTTGAGATGATTTCGGGGCTTTTTAGTGTCCCCGCGGCCCGGTCCTTGACCAGGCCTCCACTCCCAGGAAGCAGCCTGTGACAGCTGACTAACACCCAGGTACCTATTTTACTGCTAGGTAACAGGGGCATAGGGTGAAAAACTCTGCCCATTGTTTCTTGCCGGCGCCTGGGATCGAACCCAGGACCACAGGATCACAAGTCCAGCGTGCTGTCCGCTCGGCTCCACTATGCGTATATCGGATAACTGCACAGTACCTCGCGCCCCAGCCTGCGACGAAACTAGCTCCTACCCAAAGGTAAACAAGAGTAAGAACCTCCCCAGCTGAACCCCCAAGGGCGGGCAATCATCGAGCAGCAACAGAACCACACGGAGATAGCTGCTCCTGAACGGCTCATGGAAGATAACCCTGAAGCCACAAGGTCAGTACTTACAGGGTACCTAGGGAAGGTAGCCCTAGGTTCATGCAACCCCAATACTCTTGTGTTACTTCCAGCTCACACACCACCAAAACAGAGCAACAACACTGCACTGCAGCACTGCACAAAGAGTGGAGCCAGAGCAATCGACCGTCACTAACACAACAGTCTCTGTAACTGAGGAGAGTTGCCGGCGTGGAGGACTGGGACCCCCCTCCTCCCGGGGAGGGGGGGTTGCGCAGACGAATGTGCGGCGGTTGTCGTGACGTCGTGTTTGTTTCCTTGTTTTTAATTGGGGAGTTCTGTTTGCTAGTTCAGCTTTCGGTTTGCAATTTTTGACCTCCAGTAGTTTGTTTTGAGATTCCTACCTTTCTGGGTGCCTGACCTGGTAGATGGCAGACAAAGGCTGCTTCCAATTACATGGGAGGTGTCTTTAGGCCATTGCTTCTCATGCCTCTCTTAAAGGGGCCAGGTTCTAGCTCTGGTCCCCGGTAGGCTTAGAACTCCTTCGATTGACTATTGCCACGGTCTAATATATACACATCAGTCCAGTATAGCTCCAGAGAGCCGAAGGGCCTCTCCACAGAAAAGAATTTATTTCTTCTTCATTCTTGCTCTCATTTAGACATTTTGCCTCGCCCAGGTTTAGTTTTAGCTTCTCTGTCTTCTTTTGAAAGATCTTGTCTTAACGACCATACTTAACCTTCCTCATCACTTTGTAATTTTCTACCATTCCTTAGTACTTCTTCCATCTGTTTGGCACCGTTTAGGGTGATCCTCAAAGGTCGATCTTTCCCTTTTACGTACTTTCCAATCCTCCTGTAGTCGCAGACATTCTCTATGGTAGTAAGACCTTCCATGAGGCCAACAATTTTATCTACTACTTTTGCTTCTTCTACAGCTCTTTCTGACCTAGATGTTATCTCCTTTTCTTTACAACCAAAAATTACCAGTGACTTCCATCAACTGTGTTTTGCACTAACTTCGGGTTAGATGTCAATTCCCTTCTCACTTCCAGCCTAATGTTTGTTTTATCCTGGTTGCTGTAGTGTTTGGCTTCCTTTACTGCATCTTCTATTTTTTTCCTTCTCCTTGGCCACTTGTGCATAGGTGAGTTGCATATCTTTCTTGCACTGTTCTATTCCCTGTGTAACTTCCTCCATCAGTTCTGACAAAAGCTGTTTATCCTGTTGAATTTCCTTATCTAACCTTTTGTAGTCATTTATTTTTTAAATTGCTTTAAGGGGGCATATCAATGTAAAATTAAAAGTGGTTCAATTTGCTTATAAATTTTTTTATGAAATGGTTATAGAAAGGGCTGCAGCTGGTCCAAGTTTCATCATCACACCCTAAACAGAAAAGGAGAAAAAAAATAAACAACGAATTATGCAATGAATTTGCAAATAGTTTCAGGGAACACATGTGTCAACTAAAATCATTTCTATAACACTCAGATATTAAATTAAGCACATAATAAAGGATTCTAGTGATCAGTTTTATCAAAAAAGTGTTTAGTGCAATAATATAATTTTTCAAAGTTACCCTTCTAAAAAATATGCAATATATGATATTTATAAATTTTTATAAAATCAACAAATAGACTTTGGACTAAAATGTCTACTAGATTCTGTAGAAGCACAAACGCTACATATAAGGTGAAATTTGCATGTAAATTGATTAATAAATGAAAGCTCTGAAGTAATTTGAAGGTGTAAATTACTTTCCAGAGTAAAATAAAGATCCAAGTTCGGCCACCTGTAGCTGAGCTTGACTTCGACAGATTTCGTTCATAATTGGCACCCTTGCAGATAGGCATCCATTGAGCAAGGTGTGCAAGTTTCATGCAAATCCCTTGATAACAAACGAGAAAAAAAAATTGGCCACAAAAAAAAAAAAAAAAAAAAAAAAAAAAATTTACATATAAATATATTGCACATACATATTACAATTATTACAAGAGTTTGTGCTTCTACAGCACATAGTAGACATTTTAGTTGACACATGTGTTCCCTGAGATTATTTGAGAATGTTGAACATTAGTTGCATAATACGTTGTGTATTTTTTTTCTCCTTTTCTGTTTAGGGTGTGATGGTGAAACTTGGACCAGTTGCAGCCCTTTTAATAACCATTTCATAAAAAAATTTATAAGCAAATTGAACAACTTTTAATTTATAATGATATGCCCCCTTAACTTCTTCCAAAGCTATTTTTAAATGTTTATTTTCCTCTTCCATGGCTTTGCAATTTGTTTCCAATTGATTCTTGTCCTTGCACAAGTCTTTCACTAACCCTTCAAGACCTAAAACTTTGCTACTCAAGTGCTCATTATTTTCTTTCCATTTGCTGATTATTTCTACATGATAGTTCACTATAATATCTAATTTTACTTTTTCGGCTCCTTTTGTGGCCGATGACCTTCAGACTCATGGTCATTTGGCTTCTGACTTGTGATTCTTTGGTTTTATGAAGCTGAATTTGGATTGGCTTTCAGAAAATATGGGGTCGCTGGGTGAGGCCCTCGCATAGGTTGCCAAAGTTGCCACTTGCCATCTGCCTTACTGAAGCTGTTTGGGCCGATCCTCCAGGAGGCAGTTTCCATGTTTTTCACCTCACGCCTTATGTGTCAGCAGGCCATGCTGGCTCTCTTTGATTCAGTTTGGACCCCTGTCTCTTCCGTCGGCTTCACCGTTTTGTCCTCTTTTGTTTCCAGAGGACAGTGTTGCTCTGTTTTTATCAGGAACTTTGGCAAAGGGGGGGGGGGACGACACTCCCGGAATGGTTGGTGCCAGGACTCAAGCTTGATTAGACCAGGGTAGGCCTATTGTGCCAGTTTCTAAGTCGGTGGTGACTGGTGCCATCTTCTGGTCTGGCACTGAACGGACCAGTCTGGCACCGAACGGTGCCAGACCCGATGTTGGCCACTTTGTTCGCTCAGCACAGAGGGTAGGCTCTCGGGGTTCATGTCAGCCCTTTCCCGGGTGGAAGATGTGGGGGGAAAGGCTGGCTCTTTTTGCCCACACCTGGTCCTATGCGATTTGTGGGCTTTTCGGGTCATTTCCTAGTCTTTGGTGGCATCAGCCTTCCTCCTTTTGGGGAGGTCATTGTGTGTCCAATGTTTTGGCCGATGGTCTCTCACATCATTCCTCTTTTCCACAGAGTGGACCGTCGATGTCGGTTCCTTTTTCTAAGTTTGAAGAAGCCCTCTGGTTGTTGGGTGGGTGAGCTTCATGCTCTGCTCCTGTGCACGAGGGTGTTGTTCATTTGGTCCTGGTGGTTGTTTTGTTGAGTTGCAGCCTGCTCCTCCTTTTCTGGCGAAGAATGACAGGGCGAGCTTCCAGAGGGGTCCTTTTGGTTGTGGATGCTTGGTTAGATCAGCTGGGAGTGCATTATGCACTGTGTCCAGTGGCAGCTTTACACCGCTACCCTTAAGCCACCAGTTCTGTTTCGGTGGATGTGTTGTGGGTTCATACAGTTTCTCTAGTTTCCTGTTCCAGGGCTCGTGTCTCAAGTTGTCCGCAGTGTCATCAAAGCTAGCCAGTCTGCAGTCTACCCTCATGCTCATGAGGTTCGGAAGTACGTCGCTTTGCTGGCCGATTTTGGTAACAAATTTTGGCCAAAATTTGAACACAGGGGTTTTGGAGGTCAGGTGTCTTGTTAATGTCCCTGATCCTCTGCAGCCTTGAGTTGTCCTTGGGTGTCTGTCACAGCAGTCGGTCTTGCCTTCAACTTGATACCTGCGGTGCTTCCATCTCCCTGGTAAGTCCCCTATTTTGTCCTCCTCTGCAGGTAGATAGCTTCAAAGAGCAAACAGGGCTCCCCTAAGAAAATCAGCTTTGAATGTAATGAAATGCCAGTTTCTGGGTGAGCCCCGGAGCCTCCCTGACACCCCTCACTCCCTCAGGTAAGCAGCTTTTTAATCATTAGAGAACTGACTGGTGTCTGCCCGGGCCGACTCCCTCCTTTCCCTAACAAGGTAAAGAGGGAAGCTAACTAGCAGGGGGATGGTTTGACAAAGTTTTGGTTGTTTGTTTTATTGTTCTTTTGCATTCTGAGGGCAGCAGTCTCGTTTTTCAACAATGTTGTGGTCTGTTCGGATTCGTGTACCTTTCTGGGTGATGGAAAAGACGATGAACTTTAACTGCCATTTAACTTTAATTAATCTTAACAGAAACTGCCATTTCATTACATTTACTGCTTTTTTTTTGGAGCCTCTAGGGCTCACCCAGAAACTGCCATTTCATTACATTTAATGTTTTTTTTTTTACAGAGCTTTTGAAAGAGTGTGAACAGCACGACAAAGCCTTTTCACAGTAATTCAAATTCCCACAAAACTCTACCATTTTGGTTTCATGGTACTTAGGGCTCATATTTGACTTAAGTGAAAGGGGATTAATTCATATTACAATACAAGTTCCATTCCTGAGGGGCCCATAAGATGTTTGTATGCAGAAAAATGAGCATTGGAACATGATAGCTTTTCCTATTATGGGAATAAGACTGTTAGAGGCCTTAAAAGTTAGAAGGTCTTAACAGGCCAGAAGAGTGATGCATGGCTAAACTTCTGTCCCTATTAATTCAAGACAGCATTGATCTAGCAAAATTTAGAGAAAAATAATATTTATATATGGAATGCCATAAACATTCCTAACATTGCTCTTACCGACTTGCATGCAATGCACTCCTTTGGGTCAGGGTTCGTTGCTAACTGATCAGTAATAAGTTTTTTCTTAAGCTTTGAGGAAATTGATTGAACAGCCTCTGCAACTGTTTGTCCTGTGTACTTTGGGGTGTTAATTTTATCTCGACCTGTGGAAAAACATCCAGACATGTAATTAATTCACATCAGAACAATTATTACAGATTAGTTTTAAATACGCACTAAGAATGCGAGTGATTAATACAGGTGAAATAACATCTAGTAATGAAGACTAATCTCTTTTTGGCAGCTGTCAACATAAGTATGATCAAGATAGAATGAAGAAGCTTAGCACAGCAATACACAGAACAAAAACTAACTTACTTTTGAGATGGAGTACCTGCTTGCTCATGACCTCTGCTCCTGACTGCTTGCGAGCTTTCACTCTTAAGAAATGAGTTTCCAAAGATGTAGCTTTTCGAATAATTTTGTCATCATCACTCAAAACATATGATGTTGTCACCTGACTATCGATCTGAGCACCTAGAACCTGTGTGGTAAATGACAATTATAAACTTTACAGACAGAATATTGCTTCATAATAACCTAAAAATCAAGTATAGTTTCCAACAGTGAGAACAGCACAGACGGAAATCACACAAACATGATGTATCAATGAGGAAATTCGTAGGAGCCATGATGAGGATTCGAACCTATAAGCTGGATATTCCCAGGCACACACCAGACAACCAGACCACAACGTGGCAAAAGGCTTGCAACCTGGGATTCTACTGAACCCACAAGCATTCCAAGGATTCCACTGAAGCCAAAGCAGGGATTTCACAATCCCCCCATGCACTCTGGCTGTTGTGTAAGAATGTTCTACCTCTGATGCTCCTCTTCACTACACAGAGAAATCACACTAGGGTGATGTATCAATGAGAAAATCTGTAGGAGCCATGATGAGTATTCGAACCTATGCACTAAACGATCTTCCGGAGGGTATAGACTCATTCCTCTCAATGTTTGCTGATGATGCAAATATTATGAGAAGAATCAAGACAGACAGTGATAGACAGAGACTACAGGATGACCTGGACAAACTGGAGGAATGGTCTAGAAAATGGCTGCTAAAGTTTAATTCAGGAAAGTGTAAGGCAATGAAATTAGGCGAAGGGAACAGGAGGCTGAACACAAGGTATCATCTGGGAGGTGAAATCCTGCAAGAGTCAAATAGAGAGAAAGATCTGGGGGTCAATATCATACCGAACCTGTACCCAGAGGCCCACATCAAAAGGATATCATCAGCGGCATATGCTAGATTGGCCAACATAAGAACTGCCTTTAGAAACTTGTGTAAGGAATCGTTCAGGACCCTGTATACCGTTTATGTAAGACCAATCCTGGAGTATGCAGCTCCAGCCTGGAGTCCATACTTAGTTAAATACAAGACAAAGTTAGAGAAGATCCAGCAATATGCCTCCAGGTTCGTCCCGGAACTGAGAGGAATAAGCTATGAGGAAAGGCTAAAGGAGCCGAACCTCACATCCCTGGAAAACAGAAGAGTAAGGGGAGACATGATAACCACTAACAAAATTCTCAGGGGAATTGACAAGGTGGACAAAAACAAACTCTTCAGCACGGGAGGGATACGAACAAGGGGACACAGGTGGAAACTTAGTACCCAGATGAGCCACAGAGACGTTAGAAAAAATTTTCAGTGTCAGTAGTTAATAAATGGAATGCACTAGGAAGTGATGTGGTGGAGGCTGACTCCATACACAGTTTCAAATGTAGATATGATAGAGCCCAATAGGCTCAGAAATCTGTACACCAGTTGATTGACAGTTAAGAGGGGGGACCAAAAAGCCAAAGCTCAACCCCCGCAAGCACAATTAAGTGAGTACAATTAGGCGAGGTACTGGATATTCCCAAGCACACAATATTCACATCGTGTGCCTGGGAATATACAGCGCATAGGTTCGAATCCTCCTCATGGCTCCCGCAAATTTTCTCAGTGAGAACAGTGATACATCAGGTTCTTTACACACACAATGAAACAGCTTTTGAAATAAAAAATTCTTTTATATATTTAATTTTTTCTTTGGGGACTGCAAATCATCTTAACCCTTTAGCTGTGTTAGGTGATAAGCCATCAGCAGCTGAAAATATGCTCTAGAATTCTATAAAGAGCCAGAGTTCACCTGACAAGAACATGTTTTCAAATCACAAAATGTTCTGCCTGGTCCTCTGACTTTCAAAACAAATCCATGGACCCAGAAAATGCTACCAACAGTTGGCAACAGAAACAAACATCATCCTATGTGCAAGCAGAAAAAAACCCAGCAACTATGCTTTCTTAATGATTAACACTTTTGCACTCCTGGCGGGTCACCTACTACTGGGAAGGTAGGTCGAGCATTGCCAGTGAGCACACAACCCAATGTTAAACTCTCACTTACAATGTTTATACTTAACACTTTAGTGCGCGCGGCACTCCCTGAAAAAAAAGCGGGTTGTGCGCGCGGCGTTCTGGGCGCTCAAGCGTGAACACAAAAAGTTTATCATCTTTTCACGCTCCTAACATCAATTCTCGAGCTATGTTTTTCATTTTGGTATCAATGCGTTGGCAATAAAATTCTCTACAGGATCATATGCATAAAATGTCACCCAAGCATTTGCTATCCCACCACGAAGTAAATAAACACGAAGATGACTCGCCGTGACACCCAAACAGGAAGTAAATGTTCATACTCTTTCGTTTGTTGCCAGCCTCACAGTCATCCTACAGCGCTTATTTTGATATCACTGAACTCGCAATAAAATTCCCCACCCAGACATATGCCTATCAATGTCTAATTATGTTCCGCACGAGTGTGGGAACTGGGCGAAGCGTTAGCCGTGATTTCAGCAGCGACGACACTGTTGTGATGCAGCGCTTTGAAAGTTTATACTTATTTCACTGTCATGACATTATTTCTCGAGCTACGTATTTCATTTTTATAGCAATGTGTTCGCAATAGAAAGTTCTATAAGAACATGGGTAGAATTAGCCAACAGAGCATCAAATAAATTTGCGGCGAATAAAATCTTACGCAAATCTACGCGTGTTTTGTACCTATGAGCGTAAAAGGTTTTTACTTTGCTCATGTTTTTTCAAGTTTATACTTGATTCACTACGTTTTTTTTGTTTGTATAGTGTTCGGAATAAAATTCTCTACACAGACATATGCATATAAATGTAGAATCATGATCGCGGCCAACACAAGAGTGTGTGGAGTGCGCGATTACCCTCGTTGTGACACCAATTCAATAGTCTCTCCTCTAAGTTACAATACATTGCCGTTTTCTCAAATAGGCACAGTGCCTATTAGAGAAAACACAAAATTTAATGGCAAACATATTCATACAAACCCCAAGTCGATCTAGTAGTAAATACCCAATATAAAACACGGTCCGTAAATTTACGTCGTGATCCGACAAGCGGTTAGGGAAACCGCCCGTAAGTCCAAGTCGAAAATCCAGGAAAGTGTTAATAATAAGACTAAGCAAAACTTTATACAGTGGTACCTCGGAATACGAGTGTCCCTATATACGAGTTTTTCGGAATACGAGCAGGATTTGCTCGGAAAATTTGCTTCGGAAGGCGAGGGTGTTGATACGCGTACAGGCCGACCTAGCACATGGTGGTACGGCGATCGCCCCTCAGTTTACCAGTGCCTCACGCCCCAGTGACTATCCCGCCTCAATTCTTCACCAGGATTTTCAGTGTTTTGTTGGTTTTTTGGTCATTTGACCATAAAGTTGTTGTTATATATCTCACCATGGGTCCCAAGAAAGCCAGTGGTAAGGATCAAGGCAAGTAAGCGCATGTGAGGATGACAATAGAGGAAAAACAAAAGATCATTCGGAAGCATGAAAATCGTACACGTGTCGTTGAACTTTGTAGGCAGTGCAACAAATCCATGTCAACGATATGCACTATACTTAGCAAGAAAAAGGACATTATGAGTGCTAAAGTGGCAAAAGGCGTAAGAACAATCACGAAGCAAAGACCACAACATACTTGAAGAAATGGAGATTAAGAAGTTGAAAATTAAGAAGTGGTGTCAGATGTGGGAAAAAATGCAAACTTTTATTGAAAAGTCTCACACAGAGAAAGCTGAAGTAGGGCATTGCATTAATCTTTTCAATGACAATGTGATGCCTCACTACAGAGACATCTTGCGAAGAAGGGAAAAACAATCTTCCATGGACAGATTGGTTGAGAGAAAATCGAGCAGTGAGCCACAACCAGAACCAAGTGTATGCAGGCAAAACGTGCCAGAGAATGCACCCAGGGACTCCCCTTCCAAACAATAAACACCTCTCTTCCTCCCCCTCCTCACCATCTTTACGCCTACAGCATTCATCAGCAAGGGTAAGTAATAACTTGAACATAGTTTTGCAGGTTTATTTAGATGAATTATGTATAAAATTTAGTTTGAAGTGATGTTTTTGGTAGTCAGGAACAGATTAATTCATTTCCCATTATTTCTTATGGGGAAATTAGTACAAACAACACCTGATGCCCCCTGGCCAAACCCAATCAAGCATCAATAACAAATAGACACCTTCCGAAACTAACTGACTCATTCTTTGCCAGAAAGGAGCCGGCTGCAGACGAACAAACCGCCCACCAGGGTGATAGGAACAAAAGACTCATTATCAGAGGAGAGCATGAAGCTTACTCATCCAACAACTGGAAGCAAGAGAAACTAAAAATAAAACCTTCAAAAAACATTCCTGGACTGAAGGGGAAACAGTAAACCAAGAGGAAGAAGTGAAGGCACGAACATGGTCATGCAGGTTCAGGTGACATATGAGCAGGACGGAGGAGAAACAATGCATGAGACAGCGTGCAAACTGGAGCTGAAGTGGTATCGACCACATATGTAAGCTGTAGCGGCTCCACCAATACCGCGAATTATGAGGCAACAGTACAGTATTCGGCATAAAATGCTGATCAAAAAAAGCCAAGAAAGAAAGTAGAGTACCACCCACTCAGACACTGAAGAACAGCGATGAACAGAAGGTTAATGAAGAAAATCCTGCCACAAAACCTCATACTGCCACTTTGAGGAAGCCCGCAGGTGGAACACCATCACCAAAGCCACCCAACAACCACAGAGGTGGCAATAAACATGCATAAAAAATTCCAGATGAGTAGAGTAAAGGAGAAGGTCAAACCAGTCAAGCATGTCACTGGGTCGGGTTCAGACACCAAGCAGGCAGTACCAGAAACCAACTCTCCCTCTGTAATTACCTAAGCATAATTACAGGATGAGAGCTACACTCTTAGTGTCCATCTTCACTGCACTCTGTCATATAACGCTAAAAAACTACTAATGGTTTTCGTCTCCACCACCTTCTCACTTAACTTATTTCAACCGTCTACCACTCTGTTTGCAAAAGTTAAATTTCTAATGTTCTTCCAGCAGCTTTAGTTTAAATCTATGACCCTCTTGGTTTTTAATGGTACCAGGCTTCTAGAATTTTACTTTATCAATTTTGTTAATTTCCTTTACTATTTTGTATGTAGTGATCATATAGCCTCTTTTTCTTCTATCCTCTAGCATTGGCATATTTAACACCTCTAACCTCTCCTCATAGTTCTTGTCTTTCAGTACTGGAAGCCATTTTGTTACCTGTGTTTGCACTTTTTCCAGTTTGTTGATGTGCTTCTTGAACTATGGGTACCTTATAACAGCTGCATATTACAACTTTGGTCTCACAAGGTTATGAATAATTTCATGACCTTTGTGAGGACCCTTGATTCCCCTGATCAAGGATGCCTTTTGGCTGGACTGGTTTGCAATGGGGAGATATTTTACCTGTCTTTCCTGGTCCAGCTGTTGCTCTGGGTTCTGGCCAGGATGGAGTCCTACCAGGGAAGGTGGTCTTTCCTGCTCATTAGTGGCTGGCTTGGCCTTGGTTTCAAATGCTGCTTGCAGTGTCCGAACCCAGGCGTTTTTTCTGCAGTCCCACCTCTTTCAGAAAATCGGTACAATGACATATCTCGCTGGTATGAACATCTTGGTTCACACCTAGCATTCTAATGCATCTTTATTGCCAACATTCTCACCACATGGCGAGCAGATGGCTGTTTTGATGGTGTCCCACCCACATTTGTCTTAGCAAAGCAGTGAAATTTGGTTGGTGCTCTTTTCACCACTTTCTTTCCCCTTCATCATCATTCTTCTGTCTCCATTCAGGTGGTGCTTTCATTTTTTTCTTGTTTCTTGACCAGCATCTTATGCTAATAATGTCACTTCATCATTTAGTGCTGGGCAGAGCCACTACAGCTTGCATTCGGTGCCAATACTACCTAGGTACCATTTAAGAATCCTTCTCATACATTGTTTCACCTCTGGCTTGGTCATGCAATGCCCAAGCCCTCGTGGTCTCTTGATTGTGTCCTTGCCTTTCTTTCTTCTTCTTCTTGGTTTACAGTTTCCCTTTCAATCAGTGACTCCTTTTCTAAGGTAGTTTTCCCTATTGGTGGTTTGCCTCTAGTTGTAGTGTTGGGGAGCTTCATGTTCTTCTCCAGGTTGTAGTTTTTATTCTTTTGACCCTGGTGGGCATTAGGTTCATTTGCAACCATCTCCTACTTTTCTGATGAAAAATGAGTCAGTGGGCATCTTGAGGGGGTCCTTTAGTTATTGATGCTTGGTTAGTTTAGCCCGGGCTGCATCGAGTGCAGTGCCGGGTGGTGGTGCTTCGCCAATACCTTTGTGCTACCAAATCTGCCTCAGTGACAGAATTGGTGGTTGTTCTTGTTTCCTTCCTTCCCTGTTCCAAGGCTCATGGTTCTCAGGTTTATCTGCACTGCCATTAAGTCCAGCCACCCTGCACTCTACCCTTCATGTCCATTATTGGTCTTTGCTAACGTGCTGGGCTGATATTCAGACATGGGGGTTCTGCTGGTCTAACAGGTTCTAGGCAGCCAAGTATTTAATGTTCCTGCTTTGTCAGGCTGGTGTTGCTTTGGGTCATCTTTCTCGATCATTTATTTCTTCTTTGTCTTGATTGCCTACATTCTCTCTTCCTCTCTTATGAATCCCTGGTTCTTCTTCATAGGGAGTTAGCTTCAGGAAGCCACAAGGAGTGCTCCCAGAAAACTATCATTGAATGTAATGAAATGCCTTCTTCTGGATGAGCCTCGGTGATTCCTCAATTCCTTTCCTACCTTCCTAGTTTGTCGATTGCTGTGCATCTTCACATTTGCTGCAGAAGTACCTTGGAGAGCTGGAAGAGACCTGGAGTTTTGCCCTCCCCCCAACTGGTAGGGTGGGGGTTAATGCTAACAAGCTCATGCAAGTTTTTAGAGATTCAATCATTTGTTAGATTGTTTGGGGTAGTTCGTTTGCAAGTTTTGAGGCTTCTGTCACTTTTGAAACCCAGCAGTGAATATAATTGTTTGCCGAGTTTCTAATGCTTTCCTGGTGGAGTGGTAGGATCACCCACCCACTACACTTTTGTGATGGGGTCAGGATCTGGCTCTGGTCCCCAGAAAGCCAAACAGAACTCCACCGCTGATGTGATCTAGTAGTTGGGAGTCCACGGCTGATGTGACTACCCAAGTAGTAACGAGTCCACGGCTGATTGTGATCTAATAGTTTGAGAGTCCACGGTTGACGTGACCTAACTGTTGGGAGTCCATGGTTGATGTGACCTAGTAGTTGGGAGTCTATGGCTGATGTGATCTAGTAGTTGTGAGTCCATGGCTGATGTGATCTAGTAGTTGGGAGTACATGGCTGATGTGACCTAGTAGTTGGGAGTACATGGCTGATGTGACTAGTAGTTGGGAGTCATCTCAGTGAGAATAGCTTCAAGGAGCCATCGGGCTTATCCAGGAGAAGGCATTTCATTACTTTCAACACTAGTTTTTTCATAGGACAAAGTAAACTCCACTACATTCATATAGAGCTCTTATATCCATACTTTTATGATTAATATAAAACCCAGAACAAAATAGTTGAAATCAATGTATGATTTAACTACATTACCCCTGTAAATCAGTGCAATGACAAAATGACCCTATAAGGGTTTAATAACAATACACATACAGTACTGTATGCATAAACATACATGTAAATTCTCTACTGTGAAAATTAACACTGTTCTGTTTAGTGGAACCAAATTCTGGGGAATATAACTTAATATTTTACTAGCAGAATGTCAGTCTTATCATTTTATGGTGCATTTTCTTGCTATATTTATTGCAGGTGTGAAATACTTGAATCAATGCAATTTTTTTAAATTAAGTCAAGATTTAATAACATAGTTGGAAAAATATTAAAAATTTATACAGAATCCATTTCTGTATAATTTCTGTATAATCCATTTCTTATTTTCCATTTGAAAATATAATGACATACTATTCTATTCATCATACCTCATTTGTTTGGTTGAAGTAAGCTACTGGCACCACGGTTTTGCAATTCTTCTTCAATTTTGTTACATGGGTTTGAGTCAAGCATCTTGTATGTGACCTCACACTTCCCTGAAGCATCTACTTCTGTCTCCTTCGCATTTTTGACTTGGTGCTGTTAAGGATACGAGTTAGAATATTGCCATACAACTGCTATTCACAATTTGGTTTACATATACACACAAAACACTAAAAACCCTGATTTGAATAGTCTGTAAACCACATTTACAGGTGAATTGTTTTAATATTCCAAATTTTAAAAGCATTAGAGGTGGTTCTTGCCATAGAAATTTTAAAATCACAAATATTGTGAACAAGTTATTGATATAATAAAGATGTGTGAGCACTGCAAAAAAACAATCGTTGAGTGTAATTAAATGCAATTTTCTGATGTGCCCTCAATAGCTTCCTGACCTAAACTCATGTACTGCTATGCCTAAGGTATATGCAGCAATCCTCTGACTGGCCCCTTGTCTACCAGGAGCCTAGACCAGAATCTGACTCTGAGAGGTGAGGGAAGCTTGGAAATCAGAAATCAACCCAAAACTGAGGGTAAAAACAGAAAACAAACCCAACAAACAAGCAACGACCTAAAAAAAATTAAGTTTAAGGATTTGCACAGAGGGAACAAAGCAAACGATCATTGCTGCAGTGTAATGACCTTAACCATGACTGCCATGAAGTGCACCCCTTGTCACATGGGTTCCAGCCAGCATGCCCCCACATTCACAAGCCACCCGAACTGAGCCTCTCCACCTCATGTAGAGCAAGGGAACAGGCAGTGGACGAGGAGCTACTGAGGGCCGATCAGAAAAGGGCATTTCATTATATTTAAAAGTTGATTTCTAGGAGGGGCCCCCACATCAATACAGTATCTCCCTTGAGTTAACTCAAAATAGTGCCTCAGTAGCAGAGGCCAGCATTCCTGAAAATTCAAAAAATTTGCAAAAATATAAATGCAGCCATGGGAGAGGATAGCAGAAGAAAAGAAACCAAGATAGAAGCATATCAGATTCATGCCAAATGACCAAGAGCAACGCAACCCCCAATGAGGCCGACAGACAATCAATCAATAAAGAGTACAAGACCTGTACTCTGTTTGAACGCCGAAAGCTCCAGAGAAGCACGAGCAAGTCCGAGGAGAAGAACGCCTAAGACATAATGCCTAAAGATCGCCCACTCCAAGTTTCTGAGTAGATAGGTGTGTGTACAGAAGGAGACACCATATAAGAAAATTAAACCGGACTTCGCTGCCTGGCACTCGCCACCAATTATGGAGCCCAACAAGGGGAGGCATAAGCACATGGGTAACTTCAATGTTAACAGGGACAGTATACATGGGTCACCATTGAAGGGTCATAACAGTATCCAAGGGACAAATATATTCCAAATGAAGGAATATAGGGGAATGCAAAAGTCTTCATGCACAACAAACACATGGAAGTGTGTTTTACATGTGCACCATCACAGCAGGCAGGAGAGGGAAGGAGGAACTAACCCCTTAGTATCTGCAGGCAGTGCATAAGTCTCCCTCACCCCATCAAGGAACCACTCTGAGGGAAAGGATAAAAGCAAATTTTGTGAGGAATAATAGCTGTTTTCTCTACTTTGGAAGCACAAGTAATAAGACCAATTAGGAAACAAAAATTGTTACACAGTGTTATAGGGAAGATGGGGCATGAGAGTGTAGCTCTAGTGGAAAATTCCAACAAACTAATATATATCGATCAAATAACAGACGTATTTATATAGCTACATCCTACATCATGCATCTATTGTCTACGCCACTGAGGTCACGTAGGCTAGAGGCCATGGGTGGCATGATAGGCTATATTAAAAAACAGTAACATCCCATATGGCTACCACTCACAACAGACTGTAAAGTCAGCGAATAATGACGCCTTATGATGTCACTTCTCATTCTTAATAATGGAAAATTGAATCACAGCAAAATAATACTTAATCATACTTAAATCACCATTATCTCAATCCTATAAACAACTTTATCTCAAAATAATCGTCTAGAAGAAAGAATATTAATTCCAAAATGTAAGGCTGGCTACTCCACCAAGGAATGGGGCAGCTCCAGCACGAGAGCTCCGCAAAGCGGCTCACCATTTGTTTAAATTTTAGAGTGTGAACATGTGACTTTTTCAGGGACTTTCAGAGCCCAAGTACCACACAAAAACAATTCTAAACAAGGTGTTTACACCCTAAAACACTTTGAGGGGTGTAGTATACTATACTGACCCAGAACTATCATCTAAATCAGACAAACTTATCCATACATATGTGTAGCGAGGGCGAGCTCACATGTTTAGGAACTGCCAGACATTGAAATAATTAGGTAATAATATATTTGTGGCAACTGCCGCCTGACAGCTCGAGCGGAGTAGACCTCGTCTGGCGAAGGCTCTGTCAACGCCCCTTTTTTGCCACACTTCCCTACCCTATCGTGGCTAAAATATGCCACCCACGATTTTTTTGTTATTTTTTCCATGATCAGGGAACAAAAATGAACACTTCTATAAGACGAAAGAATTTTTTTTATTTTTTTTTTGTTGCGACTGTGGGTGTGAAATCCATTGGAGCCCCTAGCAGCTTGAGGGTTAAGGGTTAATCATTAAATCACTAACATAGTTATCAAGTAATAATATTTGATTAATAATAAACAACTAATTAATAATTATTTAAAAAAATCTTGCTTAACTGATATAACTTGATATTGTTATATTCATTTAATCAAACCTCATAGTTTACACAATCCCCATGGCGTATTGGTAAAGCACTCCCCCGACACTTTGACCTGGGTTCGTATCCTGGCCAGATAGGATTGACTGGGTGCCAATTCTTAACTATAGCCTCTGTTCATCCAGTAGTGAATGGGTACCTGGTTGTTAAACAATTTGGTGGGTCGTATTCCGGGAAAATTAGGATTAAGGACCTACCCGAAATGTTATACATGCTAGTTGCTTTACAATAATGAAAGAACTCTTGAATATACAAATAAAAAAAAAACAAAAAACTAGCATTGAATGTAATGAAATGCTACCTCAATGGGAGCGTAATCTCGAACGTCCCAGGGAAGAAAATCCTGAACAAGCAAGGACAGTACCTACCGGGCGCCTAGGGAAGGTAATCCTAGATGCATAAAGCCTGAGTACTTCTTGTAACTCCTGGCCACCGCACAATACACACACAGCCAGCACAATCGCAAAGGGTAAAATCCAGCAAGATAATGAGGCCAGAGATAACGTCAGCTCTATACAGCATCAGTCGACAAACTGCTGGTGTCAGCGCTTGGCTGCCTGTGTGGGGACCCCTCCTGGGAAGGGGGGTGTTGGCTTGTCGCCAACTAGCGAGCGCATTGGTTCAGTGGACATTAGCTTGTTTATTGTTTTCTCTTGGGGGGAGTTCTTAGCCACTGTTCGGTCATGGGTTCATGTTCCTCTGGTCAATGGCAGACATGACTATACTCTCAAACAGTGGAGTGTTCGTAAGCCATTGCTCCCTTTGCCTCTCTGAGGAAATTAGGTTCTGGCTCGTGGTTCCTGGTTATCTTGAGGTTATCTTGAGATGATTTCGAGGCTTTTTAGTGTTCCCACAGCCCGGTCTTCGACCAGGCCTCCACCCCCAGGAAGTAGTCCGTGACAGCTGACTAACACCCAGGTACCTATTTTACTGCTAGGTAACAGGGGCATAGGGTGAAAGAAACTCTGCCCAATGTTTCTTGCCGGTGCCTGGGATCGAACCCAGAACCCAGGATCACAAGTCCAGCGTGCTGTCCGCTCGGCCGACCGGCTCCCGACTGGTAGGCATACGGACTTCAGTAACTGATGCGAACTAGACTAATATGGCGGATATCAGTCCAATAGCTGCAGGAAGCTGATGGGGCTCCCCCAGAAAAATTACTTTCCAAGTAACTATTAAAAGCTAGGCTAGATATGGTTAATGAAATCTTTCAGATTTCATGAACCAGTATTTATAGTCATTGTTAGGTCTGTTTTTATTTTTATTCATGCAATCTTTTATGTTCCAAGAACTGATGTGGATGAATCTTTTTCTTCTTGTTGGATTGGGGTTTGGTTAGTTTGCATGAAGGGGTTATCCTTTGATGACCGCGCAAGTAAAAATGTTGGGAGACGCAATTATGTTGAGAATGATGAGATTTCAAAAGTGTTTGTGCTGTGCTGTAAATAAAGGAGTGGCGATTAAACAGAGGGGTGTGATAGAGGGAGACTTGCCACACTGTAGGATGGGATGTTGTGTTTATGGTGTCAGCCGATCCTTGGTGCTGTGGCGAGGCAGTTGTTTCCTGTATTTGGCTGTTGGCGGTGCCAGGTATAAATGTGGCACAGGTCAAATGTGGCCCAATTTGTTGGTCGACTGGAGATATTTAGCCAGTGCTTTGACTATTTGATATTTTTCATTTAACGAGAGGTCACCTCCTCCTAATATATGCTCGATGGTAAAAGGTATTTAAAGTGTAATAAATACTTGTTTGAAATTTACTCTGGCACTAGCATTGGCATGCTCCTGAGGTGTTTGACAATGCGCTGTTGACCATCATGGGAAATGAAGGGAATGTTGGTAGACCTATAATGCTGTTAAATGTAGCCCCAGACTTTTGAATGTGATATGGTGGGTGTGAGCAATCAACATTATTCCCATGATGCTTGCTTTACTGACAGTATAGTTTTTTTGGCTGCTGCTGTCAACTTTCACCAGAGATTGTATTGACCCAGTTTTTCAAGGTGGGTCTTTCTTTTTGTATGGCTCATCGGCGTACCTACTTGATACCTGCTTGATGGGGTTCTGGGAGTTCTTCTACCCCCCAAGCCTGGCCCGAGGCCAGGCTCGACTTGTGAGAGTTTGGTCTACCAGGCTGTTGCTTGGAGCAGCCCGCAGGGCCACATACCCACCACAGCCCGGCTGATCCGGAACTTCTCTTAGAAAACATTCCAGTTTTCTCTTGAAGATGTCCACGGTTGTTCCGGCAATATTTCTTATAGTCGCTGGGAGGATATTGAACAACCGCGGACCTCTGATGTTTATACAGTGCTTTCTGATTGTGCCTATGGCATCTCTACTCTTCATTGGTTCAATCTTGCATTTTCTTCCATATCGTTCACTCCAGTACGTTGTTATTTTACTGTGTAGATTTGGGACCTGGCCCTCCAGTATTTTCCACGTGTATATTATTTGGTATCTCTCTCGTCTCCTTTCTAGAGAGTACATTTGGAGAGCTTTGAGACGATCCCAATAATTTAGGTGTTTTATCTCGTCTATGCGTGCCGTATATATTCTCTGTATTCCCTCTATTTCAGCAATCTCTCCTGCTCTGAAGGGGGAAGTGAGTACTGAGCAGTACTCGAGACGGGACAACACAAGTGACTTGAAGAGTACAACCATTGTGATGGGATCCCTGGATTTGAAAGTTCTCGTAATCCATCTGATCATTTTTCTGGCTGACGCGATATTTGCTTGGTTATGCTCCCTAAACGTTAGATCGTCGGACATCATTATTCCCAAATCCTTGACATGCTGTTTTTCTACTATGGGAAGATTCGATTGTGTTTTGTACCCTGTATTATGTTTCAGATCCTCATTTTTGCCGTACCTGAGTACCTGAAATTTATCACTGTTAAACATCATGTTATTTTCTGCTGCCCAATCGAAAACTTTGTTGACATCTGCTTGTAGTTTTTCAATGTCTTCAGCAGATATAATTTTCATGCTGAATTTTGTGTCATCTGCAAAGGACGACACAAAGCTGTGACGTGTATTTTTATCTATATCAGATATGAGAATAGGAAACAGTAGCAGTGCAAGGACTGTACCTTGAGGTACAGAGCTTTTAACATCGCTTGGACTCGATTTTATCTGACTGTTACTCTTTGTGTTCTGTTTGACAGGAAATTAAGTATCCAGCGTCCTACTTTTCCAGTTATTCCCATTAACCTCATTTTGTGAGCTATCACCCCATGGTCACATTTGTCGAACGCCTTTGCAAAGTCTGTGTATACAACATCTGCATTTTGCTTTTCTTCTAGGGCTTCTGTGATTTTGTCATAGTGGTTGAGTAACTGTGACAGACAGGATCTTCCTGCTCTAAATCCACATTGTCCTGGATTGTGCAATTCATTGTTTTCCATAAAACTAGAAATGGCCACTGCCTTTTGAACGAAAGGCGGTGGAGTTTCTGATGGGGAAGGAAGAGACAACTGTGCATCGCGTTCCGCAAGGCGCGGTGCGGCCAGCCTGGGTGGCATAAAAAGCGCGGGAAGTCAGGTCTCTCCCTCACTCCACCAGCCAGACGTTTGTCTGGCTGGTGTAGCCCAGCTCGTTTGTCCCAGACGTTTGTCTGGCTGGTGTAGCCCAGCTCGTTCGTCCCAGACGTTTGTCTGGCCGGTGTAGCCCAGCTTGTTCGTCCCAGACGTTTGTCTGGCCGGTGTAGCCCAGCTTGTTCGTCCCAGACGTTTGTCTGGCCGATGTAGCCCAGCTTGTTCGTCCCAGACGTTTGTCTGGCCGATGTAGCCCAGCTTGTTCGTCCCAGACGTTTGTCTGGCTGATGTAGCCCAGCTTGTTCGTCCCAGACGTTTGTCTGGCTGATGTAGCCCAGCTTGTTCGTCCCAGACGTTTGTCTGGCTGATGTAGCCCAGCTTGTTCGTCCCAGACGTTTGTCTGGCTGATGTAGCCCAGCTTGTTCGTCCCAGACGTTTGTCTGGCTGATGTAGCCCAGCTTGTTCGTCCCAGACGTTTGTCTGGCTGGTGTAGCCCAGCTTGTTCGTCCCAGACGTTTTGTCTGACCGGTGGAGCCCAGCTTGTTCGTACACTGACGTTTAATCTGGCCGGTGTAGCCCGGTCTGTTCGTACCCAGTCGTCTGGGCTGGCCGGGGCATCCCGGCTTGTTCGTACCCAGTCGTTTGGGCTGGCCGGTGTATCCCGGTTTGTTCGTCCACAGTTGTTTGCTTGCCCGGTGTCCCTAGTTATGATCGCCCCAGCCGTTTGGCCTGACTGGGGTAGTCCGGCCTGTTTGATCCATGACGTCTCGTCCTTACGGTGTAGCCGCCTGTTGTTCCCGCACGTACACGTTCCCTCCTGTTTCCCTGCCCTGTCCTACTCCAGTGCAGGCACATGCCGTCGAGCGGTCTGTCCGCTTGGGTGGGCTATGCTATTTTATTATCTTTTATTTAAGTTTCTAAATCAATTTATTGCATTGTTCAGCTTTCAGTTTTGCCTTGTATTTACTTACTATCCCTCTTGCATCGTTAATGCAGTGTCCATTGCTGTGGGATACTCAATTAAATTTGCTTCTCTTTTGAGAATATTATTGCTTTAAGCTAGCCAATCTCCCTTGATTAGTACTGTTTTAATAACCATTCCATCCCTTGAACATTACAGTTTTACTCTATCCAAACCATACCATGCATATATTACTGTTTAACCTACCATCCTATCCCTTGATTAATCCCGCTTTAAGCTACCAAATCTTCCCAAGATTACCACTGTTGTTGTTGGCCTCGTGGAAGGTCTTACAACCATAGAGAATGTGTGCGACTACAGGAGAATAGGCAGGTACGTAAAAGGGAAAGATCGACCTTTGAGGATCACCCTAAACGGTGCCAAACAGATGGAAGAAGTACTAAGGAATGCTAGAAAATTGCAAAGTGATGAGGATGGGAAAGGGTGGTCGTTAAGACGAGATCTTTCAAAAGAAGATAGAGAGAAGCTGAAACTGAACCTCGCCGAGGTAAAAC
The DNA here is from genome assembly GCF_040958095.1 of Procambarus clarkii. NCBI lineage: Eukaryota > Metazoa > Arthropoda > Malacostraca > Decapoda > Cambaridae > Procambarus > Procambarus clarkii. Next base: position 22,931,254 of record NC_091152.1, read on the forward strand.
ATTTAAATGAGAGCAGGAATGAAGAAGAAATAAATTCTTTTTTCTACAAAGTGATAGGGGTAGGCAAACCAGTAATTTGGTACATAAAAGCAAACCAACAAAATCAATAGAGAGAGGGGGAGTGAAGAATAAGGAGAGGGGGAACAAGTTCCTGAAGACTGCATACACCAACATAGATGGAGTGAGATCGAAGATACTGGAGTTAAGTGATGTAATACAGCTGCAGACACCAGACATTGTTGCACTCACGGAGACAAAACTTGAAGATGTAATTTTAAATGAGGTCATATTCCCAAGGGGCTACTCAATTTGGAGACGGGACAGAAAAATTAGGAAAGGCGGTGGCGTTGCTGTGCTGGTAAAAGAACACCTAAAGGCGAACGAAATAATGACTGCCAATCCACAAGAAGTTGACATAATAGCACTAGAGATCTGCCATGAGGATGATAAACTAATGATAATAAATGCATATAGTCCACCGCCAAGCAGCACATGGTCAAAGGAGGAGCTAGATAGTAAACGTGAAGGTCTTATAACAATAATGAGAGAGATTATAGCGAGAGCGGATAACGATAGATCACGACTGTTGATAGTCGGTGACTTCAACTTGAAATCCATAGACTGGGAAGCATATGAAGCTAAAACAGAAGATTTTTGGACCTGTAAATTTGTAGACCTCATCCTGGAAACATTCTTGTATCAACATGTTAAACAAGCTACGAGGATGAGGGAAGGGGACGTTCCCTCCATGCTAGATTTGATATTTACCAGGAAGGAGGAAGAGATATTTGACATTCAGTACCTTCCTCCCTTGGGTAAAAGTGACCCAAAAAGACATCTTTTTTGGAATAAAGTATGCAATGCGTTATAAGCTGGAAGAAAATAAAGAGGTTGAAGCAGTTGAAAAACCAGACTTCAGGAGAGGACATTATGGTGACCTTAGAAATTTTTTTAGTGAGTATAATTGGACAGACTTG
>NC_091152.1:22932730-23015230 GCF_040958095.1 Procambarus clarkii
TAGGTCTGACGTTATCGTCAAATCACAATTTGGCTGACCGCCTGTATTAGAATGTTTTCTGGAAGATAATATCAAGACTACTGTATGTAGCTGCAAATGGGTGGGTAGCATGGAAAGGTAATTATCAGGAGAAAGTACCAAGCCACTATAACCATATAGCACTTGCAATGCACAGGAAGACAAGGACCCGAGATACAACAGAGGGAAGGAATGTGCCCAACCACTTGCATGGTCAGGGTTTGAACCCCGACCTGCAAGAAATGAGACTGATGCTGAACCGACTAGTCCAAGTGGTTGGGTGGGGTGGGCTGCAAAGAATTTCCTTTGAGCTATGCCAGGAACAGATTTACATACACTACAAGTGTACATATTACACTGTAGGCCTATGTACAGTACATAATCACTTTTTTGTCAATTATGTGCAAATAAATCATGCTATTCCCCACACTGTTTAAGCTAAAGCAAAATAGCAAACATGTAATCTGCCTAACTTTATCACACCACTCTCCCCTACACGAAGAGTCAGCAAAATTGTTGACCAAACCACACACTAGAAAGTGAAGGGACGACGACATTTCGGTCCGTCCCTTCATTTTCTATTGTGTGGTTTGGTCAACATGTTTCAGCCACATTATTGTGACTCCTCGTCTGCATACTGTAAAACTGTCTCTCCACAAGTTCATGGACCTAATGACTTAACCCACACAGAACCTCCCATTGCATTCAAATCATAAACATAATTATATACATTTTTAATTATCTTAAGTTTTGCATGATTAAACGTATAGTTTATAGGAAGTTTGTTCTAATTTTTTTATTATTGCACAGACAGATGGCACCTTTTATAATAACTGAACTCCAAGGATTAACATAACTTATTGAATAATCAAAGATTTCAAATTAAATTAATTAATAACTAATAAGACCTTTTTCCTTAAGACACGACACTAGGCAATGTGAGGTTTAACATCTGAATGCAATGACACATGCTTTTTCAAATGTCTAAGATACTTATATCGTTTCCCACATTTGGGACATTCATAAGGCTTAATATCCGAATGCACTTTCCTGTGTACATTCACATTTTTAGGACGCATGAACCTTTTTCCACAATCAGGACATTCATAAGGCTTATCAGTAGAATGTACGAACCTGTGTGACTTCATTGTGTCAAGACGGCCAAATGTTTTGCCACACACTGTACACTCGTAACGCCTATCACCTGAATGCACGACACTGTGCCTCTTAAGAGTTGTAGGATTACTGAATCCTCTCCCACATTCAGGGCATTCATAAGGCCTGTCACTCGTATGTATCACCATGTGAGTCCTCAGATTTGGAAAACGACTGAATCTTTTCCCACAATCTGGACACTCATAAGGCTGATCACCCTTAAGCACCATCCTCTCTGTTTTCACATCTCGAAGACTGAACCTATTCGCAAGCTCGGGACACTCCTGAGGCTTGTCACCCATATGCACCATTCTGTGGGACTTCATAGTGCCTAGACGACTAAATCTTTTCCCACACTCTGGACACTCATGAGGTCTATCACCCGAATGCACTGAAATATGTTTTATCATAACTCCACGTTCTCTGAATTTTCTCCCACATTCAGCGCACTCAAAAGGCTTGTGATCAGAATGCACCTGCATGTGTCTCTTCATACCTCTAATATGACTAAATGTTTTCCCACACTCTGGACACTCATGAGGTCTGTCATCCGAATGTACTGTTATGTGATTCTTCAAGCTTATAACATGACGGAATCTTTTCCCACACACAGGACATCCATGAGGCTTGTCATCCGTATGCACCAACATGTGAGACTTCACAGTTCCAATATGACGGAATCTTTTCCCACACACAGGACATTCGTGGGGCTTTTCACCCGTGTGCACTAACATGTGAGTTTTCACATGCCCTGAAGTGGCAAAGGCTCTCCCACATTCTGGACATTCATGGGTTTTCATCTTCGTGACTGTGCAGTTTGTGTAAAGGTCATCTTCTTCCGATAACTGCATTAGTTGTCTTAGGACTTCGGGCATTTCCTGGAGACACATGACTGCTGCTGGATATGGTAATTAAAACAGCGTTATTTTATGCTTGGTGCCACAAATGTTGTCTCCCGATGACTGCTGTAGTTGTCTAGTCACTTGAGGCCTCTGCTGGAGAGAGAACACTGCTGCTGATGAAAGATATTAGGCCAGGATATAATGTTGTTGTTGATTTAGGGGCACAATGACACAAGTGCCAGATGTGCTCCCTTGTAGGGTAAACTCCAAAGCCTCGAGACAGTTTACACATTCCTCGTCTGTGAAAAACTACCGTGTCTTGGGGTAAATAAACGCACTTTTTAGCATACATTTGGCGAGCCTCTGGTGTCCACTGGATAGGCGAGCGACAGACATAACCCCACACAGAGAAGCAGCAGGAAGACTATCGGCACCCAGGGACCCCAGACAACGTGTCAGGCGTCCTGTAAACAATTGCAGCAGAATCATGCTGGCCGCTCCTAAGCTCGAGTCAATCTTGCTAAAACGACTTCCAGTGATCTCCGGCAGACCGGAGGTCTGGGTCTTTCAAGTATTTACATACTTAAAATCCAGGAGCCCATAAAGACGCACCAACTCCCGGCACCTCTCCGCCAAGCTGGCGCCGGAAACAGTCTCTACGCCCGAAGAACCAAACGGTAAATGGAAAAACAAAAAAATCTATCCACTTCCTCCTGTCAAGCGAGACACATGCGCCAGGCGCCCTAACGACCCGGACCGCTATATAGGAACGCCTAACAACTGTACCGAGCCCCGGTGGTCAGGAACTACGGAACGTGTTCCTGCAGGCCCCAGGAACAGCAGGGGGGTCCGGAAGTTTAGTCGTTGTCGAGGTTAAACCAGAATAATATGGAGAACTTCCCGGTGACGCTTGTTGTGATGGCGTCGGGCGCTTCCTCTCCCGTGGCTATGGTCACGTTTTCTTTGATCTGCGACGGTGGGTAAACTGTGATATATTTGGCTGAATTGGAATTTACCGGAATTTATCTGACGAATCATTATCTCGCTAGTGGTTCGACAGGGTCAGGAATCTGGCGGGGCAGAAATTGTTGGGCACATCTCGTAATGGGCCTGTTCACCTAGCAGTATTGGTATTCAATCCACAGGATTGAATTCATTTCAAACATTAGACATCTAATACTAGTAAACAGACTGAACAAAAGCCATCTTGTAACACGGGGTTGGGTTCCTCTCTCTACTTCTCTACCTTCTACTCCCTCTACCCGTATTCTTACTTTTTATTCTCTACCAAGGGACTCCAAAACTTTTACCAAAGCCAACTCCACGCCACGTGGTCCTAAGACGATTGACCGACTTAGGATTCTACACCCAGTATGACGTGACCTAGGCTCTGAGCAAAACTCTAGAGTCGCCTCTACGCTGCCACCACCAGACCAGTAACACAAGAGCAATGATCGAGGTCTGGATCGATCACGCTAATTAATCAACCTAGGGGCTTGATCCCCACTATATACGATGACCTTGAGTGTGGAATAAATTACACGGTAATGATAATTCCGATTCGATGTTAGAATCGGCGCCCAATCCAACTTTACCTCGTGTGGACCACGTGACCAGGACAAGTTTACACATAAAACACATGGAAACAATAAAAATGCAAATTCTTAACTTAATTAATTTATTAAAAGAAAACTAAAACAAAAGGCTAAATATGTTCACTCCCTGTCACTTTAACACTCCCTACTTGACCTGAATGGCAAATGAGACTATTTCTATACATAACCATAGCAACTATACCTCTATGTTTTCCAGCTAAGATGTTGGGCTGGTCTCGGGGAGGGTAAGATGTTTGACCTCTCCCAGCTGCTTCCGTTTCCACACTGATCTTTTCCTCGTCTGGTCTACCCCAGACAAGAACATTGTAACCTTCCGCCTAGTCAAAGTTTCCAAGTTACTAGCAAGGTTTAAGTTATAACAATTAAACTCTGTTGTACTTAATTGATCCAGACTGGTTGAATTATTTTACTGAAATTACACAAGCCTCTAACGGCAGAGCTGTTCCCGATCCCCAAAATGGTTAATTGAACTTTGAGAAATAGTAGACCTGTCAACCCCTGATGACCTATGACCGCTGGTCACTCTGCCTCACAAGTTAGATCTGATTCGTGACGTCACTGGTGGTGACTTAAACTCAATAATTAGAATACTCTTGATATTGTATCCAGTACTATTATACAATACAATTTTAATGCAAAATGAATAAAGGCTAATTTCTCTAAATTACTGAATACTATAGGATGGTTTATTATACGCAGCTATGAACAAAGCGTCGGTTATTTCCACCGCGAATTCCCCTGGGGGTCAGGTCACCATGCGGGCTCAGCTTCCCATTCTCTTTTGTCGATAAACCACTCTGGATAATTCTTACAACAGCCTAGTCTGTTACAATCTGATTATTTCGTGGGACTTTAATTTTGATCTCTACGAGCCTGATAACCCTCCGGCCGCTAGTTTACTCAACTGTATGAGTTCCTGCTTCCTTATACACTTAATCACTAGATCTACTAGAATCACTGATAGTACTGCCTCTGCTCTTAACCACATCTTGACTAACATAACCTCTCCACTTACTTCAGGGATAATCAATGATAGGACCATAGACCATTATCCCAGATTTTACCTAACCAACATAAATAAACCACCTCTAGATACAATGAAGATTAGCTTTAGGCTGCACAATGAAACATCTATAAGAAATTTTATTGCTGCTGTTGCTAATATCAACTGGGAGACTGAACTGGGTAACATAGTGAACATCAACATAGCAGTACAAACATTTCTTCAGAAAACTCTCAGCCTCTATAACACCCTCTGTCCAATGCAAGCGAAACAAGTCACAACTAAAATTGTGAAATTGTAAAATTTAAAAAAATGCTGTCTTATTTATTTATTTATTTATTTATTTATTTATTTATTTATTTATTTATGCATATACAAGAATGTACATAAGGAATGTGAGGATACAAATATGGTAATTACAGTCTTGTAAAGCCACTAGCACGCGCAGCGTTTCGGGCAGGTCCTTAATCTAAGAAAATTTTAAGGAGGTAAATACTTGCAAAATTTATAGACAAAAAAATGATAACAGATTACATGGAATGAAAAAAAAGAAGAGAGAGAAAATTATAGGTACAGTATATTAAAGCACATAGGTAGCTATGATTGATTGCAATGACAGCTTAAAATGGTAGTTGACAACAAATGGTAGTCACAATACAGCATATGGCTAGCACATAAAAGAAGACAGCAATGAACACAATGATAAGGTTGTTTGATATTACATAAAAATTAGGAGATTGGGTAACACTAGGTACAGAGCAAATTTAAAGCTCAGTGTAGGAAACTAAATAGATGAAGTTAGGTACTTTTTGGTTTTGCTTTTAAATAAGGCAAAAGTTTTACAGAAAAAGTCTTTTTGTCTTGTTTTTTGTCTTCTTTTATGTGCTAGCCATATGCTGTATTGTGCCTACTAATTTTTGTTGAAACTATCATTCAAGCTGTCATTGCAATCACTCTGAGCTACCTATGTGCTTTAATATACATACAATTTTCTCTCATCTTTTATTTTTTTTCTTGCTATGTAACTGTTATCATTTTTAGAAATTTTGCAAGTATTTACATACTTAAAATTTTCTTAGATTAAGGACCTGGCAGAATGCTGCGCGTACTAGTGGCTTTACAAGAATGTAATTACTAGGCTTTGTATCATCACAATCCCAATGTACCTTCTTGTATATAAATAAATAAATAAATAAATAAATAAATAAATAAATAAATAAATAAATAAATAAATAAATAAATAAATACATAAATAAATAAATAAATAAATAAATAAATAAATAAATAAATAAAAGGTTAAACAATCCATGGTTACAAAGGGTATATCTTGAGGTTATCTTGAGATGATTTCACCATTTGGTCACCACTTGGTCCGGGAGACATCTCCCGTCACGCAGGGTGCAGTTGCGCCTCCACAGATCTCCAGTATCATCTTTTGATACTGGTAATGGCTCGAAAGGGCCACCACTTACGGGCTATTCATGCCCGTGCCACCTCTTGGGTGGCTTAATCTTCATCATCAATCAGATGATTTCGGGGCTTAGTGTCCCCGCGGCCCTGTCCTCGACCAGGCCTCCTTTTTGTTACACACCCCCAGGAAGCAGCCCGTAGCAGCTGTCTAACTCCCAGGTACCTATTTACTGCTAGGTAACAGGGGCATCAGGGTGAAAGTAACATTTTGCCCATTTGTCTCCGCCTCCACCGGGGATCGAACCCGGAACCTCAGGATTACGAATCCGAAGCGCTGTCCACTCAGCTGTCAGGGGTATACTTAAATCTATTAATAAAAAACAAATAAAAACATGACCTTGCGAAAAAGTATAGGTTAGGAGTCGTCTCCAAAGAAGGTTCAAAGATTTACTCATCATTGCTGTCTAAAATAATTAGGAGAGCCAAAATAAAATACTACGAAAATAAATTTACCCAAATTAAGAGCAACCTGGAGCACTATTTCCCAAATATTGGGATAATAAAGATTATGAAAAAAAAATCAATAGTCTTATCCATTGACGATGGTGTGCTTTCAGCCTCTGACACTGCTATTGAATTCAATAGGTTCTTCTCATCCATTGGGTCATCCCTTTCTCCTGATATTCCATCCTCACTCACTAATATTAAAGACTACCTTACAGGTAACAATCCAGAGTCTCTGTACCTAACTCCCGCTAACTCCTCTGATGTTAATGAGGTAATCCTTTCCCTTAAAATTGTCAAGTGCCCTTGATGAGATACCATCCCTAATTTACAAAAAAGCCTCCAGATTTCTAGCTCCTGTCATTGCATTGTTCTTCAATAAATCACTTGAACTCCAAATCTTTTCGGATATTCTATAAAAAATGAGAGTAACCCCAGTCCATAAATTTGGTGATCTCACTGATGTCAACAATTACAGACCTATATCAATTCTACCAACCTTGTCAAAAATATTTGAAAAGCTAATCTACAAGCAGCTTTACTCTTATCTAGCCAAACACAATATACTTAGCTCTTGCCAATATAGTTTTAGACCCAAAAAAAGCACTAACAATGCACTTATTAGTATGGTTAACTTGATTCACGCAGCTCTTGATAAAAAGGAGTTCCCTGTTGGGTTATTTGTGGACCTGCGTAAGGCTTTTGACACTGTCAACCACCAAAACCTTCTTCTTAAATTACATCATTATGGAGTCAGAGGACACTCCCTGCAATACCTTCAGTCTTACCTTACTGACAGGCTCCAGTATGTTGCTGTGAATAATTCCATTTCTCCCACCCTACCCATCAACATTGGTGTTCCTCAGGGCAGCATACTTGGCCCTCTCCTCTTTCTCATCTACATTAATGACCTTCCAAATGCCTCCCAACACCTCAAACCAATTCTATTTGCTGACGACACAACCTTCATTTACTCCAGTCCTGATCCCCTTGCTCTAAATGCCACTGTAAATACTGAGCTAAATAAAGTCCATCTTTGGCTAACTGCCAACAAACTCACCCTTAACATTGACAAAACTTTCTATATTTTGTTTAGTAATAAATCCTCTAATCAAATTAATCTAAGAATAAACAATACCCAAATTAGTAACAAAGTTGATGGTAAATTCCTTGGCGTTCTCATCGACCACAAGCTGAATTTCCAGGGACACATTCTAAATATATCAAAAAAGTTTCTAAAACTGTTGGCATTCTTTCTAAGATCAGATATTATGTACCTCGCCCTGGCCTGGTGACGCTCTATTACTCCCTTATCTATCCATATCTCAACTATGGTATTTGTGCTTGGGGTTCTACTACCCAAAATCATTTACGTCCTCTAATTACTCAACACAAAGCTGCTATTAGGACAATATCGAACTCTGGCCCCAGACATCACTCGGTACCCCTACTCAAATCTCTGAATATGTTAGACATTAAGTCACTGCACATTCTCTCATGTGTATTATACATATATAAAACGCTGAACTGTAATGCCAATCCTGACCTCAAAAGCTTCATAGAAGGTTGTAACAGAACCCATGAGCACCACACCAGAAATAAATACAGTTTTGATATTCCAAAAGTACGACTTAATCAAACTAGAAATGCTCTACAAATCAAGGGACCCAGAATGTGGAATGACCTTCCCAACCATGTTAAAGACTGTACCTCTCTCAACCAGTTTAAGATAAAAACTAAGTTATACCTAATTAACTCCCTGTAACCTACCTTTTTTTTTAGTTTAGTTCATTTATTATGCCCCCCATACCCATCTTGTGGGCGGTAGTGGAAAGGGTTACAGAGGCACATAATGGGCTCAGGGACTGAACCCCACAATTCATTTAGCTAAGCAAGTTACAATCTTGATGAGCTAGTTACAAAATTCAATATAAGTCATCACATCAACAATGGGTTCGAGATCGACCTCAAGTACAGGTTCTAAATTAAGCAACTGACATATGTGGAGAGCTAGTGTCACAATTGATATGTTTGTCCTGCACACCGCCCCCCATCCAGTGGGCAGCGGTGGATAGGTTACACCGCCCCCCATCCAGTGGGCAGCGGTGGATAGGTTACAATCACTCAGTTACTACCTACAGTTAGTAAACGGGGGATATTTGGCTAAAATTTCTACCCCTCAAATTGTCAACTCCACGTCTTGGTATTTTCAAACAATACTGTTTGTTGACCAAGTTGTATAATGGCTGATTTCTGCCATGTTCCCGCCCCCCCCCCATTTATTTTTGTCTACATAATATATACTTTAATCTCAATTACTATTAAGTTTTAATCTAAGTGTTTTTCCTGCCCGAAACGCTAAGCGTATTAGTTGCTTTAGGCATTATATGTACTACCTCTGTCTATAAATCCAACATTATGTTTGTAACTCATCTGCTATGTATGTACATTTACCTGAATAAACATTTGGATATTATTTGATTTGGTATGGGGTCCACGTTTGGCATTTACGTCTTCAGCGGGTAGGCTGTTCCACGGGTTTACAACCCTGTGAGGGAGAAAAGCATCTCCTGTTTCCTATCCTTCGGGCCAGATTCACGAAGCAGTTACGCAAGTACTTACGAACGTGTACATCTTTCCTCAATCTTTGACGGCTTTGGTTACATTTATTAAACAGTTTACAAGCATGAAAACTTGCAAATCAACTGTTGTTATTGTTATAAACAGCCTCCTGGTGCTTCGGAGCTCATTAACTGTTTAATAATTGTAAACAAAGCCGCCAAAAATAAGAAAAGATATACAGGTTCGTAAGTGCTTGCGTAACTGCTTCGTGAATCTGGCCCCGAGGTCCCCCCCCTTCCCCCCCAGGGTGGTCTTACTGGCCCTCCCCAGGATGCAACACCCACAACAGTTGACTAACTCCCGGTACCAATTTACTGCTAGGTGAACAGAGGCTATAGTTAAGGATTGGCGCCCAGTCAATCCTCCCGGCCGGGATTCGAACTCTGGCCAAATTGCTTGCGAAGTGTGAGGCGAGTGTGTTACCACTGCGCCACAGGGAGGTTCTTGAGATGATTTGATTGATTGGGGTGGATTAGTGGATTAGGCAAACTACCAGACTACCCACGAATCCTACACTGCTTGAATCCTATATGTCTGTGTGTGAACTTTTGTCAAAATACAACGTTTATATGTCTACTCTGTTACAAGTGACCACCTATCAACCTCTGGAGGGTTATTAAGGTCTGTCAACCTCTGGAGGGTTATTAAGACCTATCAACCTCTGGAGGGTTATTAAGGCCTATCAACCTCTGGAGGGTTATTAAGGTCTGTCAACCTCTGGAGGGTTATTAAGACCTATCAACCTCTGGAGGGTTATTAAGGTCTGTCAACCTCTGGAGGGTTATTAAGACCTATCAACCTCTGGAGGGTTATTAAGGTCTGTCAACCTCTGGAGGGTTATTAAGGTCTATCAACCTCTGGAGGGTTATTAAGGTCTATCAACCTCTGGAGGGTTATTAAGGCCTATCAACCTCTGGAGGGTTATTAAGACCTATCAACCTCTGGAGGGTTATTAAGACCTATCAACCTCTGGAGGGTTATTAAGGTCTATCAACCTCTGGAGGGTTATTAAGGTCTATCAACCTCTGGAGGGTTATTAAGGCCTATCAACCTCTGGAGGGTTATTAAGGTCTGTCAACCTCTAGAGGGTTATTAAGGCCTATCAACCTCTGGAGGGTTATTAAGACCTATCAACCTCTGGAGGGTTATTAAGGTCTATCAACCTCTGGAGGGTTATTAAGGTCTATCAACCTCTGGAGGGTTATTAAGGCCTATAAACCTCTGTAGGGGTTATTAAGGCCTATCAACCTCTGGAGGATTATTAAGGCCTATCAACCTCTGGAGGGTTATTAAGGCCTATCAACCTCTGGAGGGTTATTAAAGCCTATCAACCTCTGGAGGGTTATTAAGGCCTATCAATCTCTGGAGGGTTATTAAGGCCTATCAATCTCTAGAGGGTTATTAAGGCCTATCAACCTCTGGAGGATTATTAAGGCCTATCAATCTCTGGAGGGTTATTAAAGCCTATCAATCTCTGGAGGGTTATTAAGACCTATCAATCTCTAGAGGGTTATTAAGGCCTATCAACCTCTGAAGGGTTATTAAGGCCTTTCCACCTCTGAAGGGTTATTAAGGCCTATCAACCTCTGGAGGGATATTAAGGCCTATCAACCTCTGGAGGGTTATTAAGGCCTATCAACCTCTGGAGGGTTATTAAGGCCTATCAACCTCTGGAGGGTTATTAAGGCCTATCAACCTCTGGAGGGTTATTAAGGCCTATCAACCTCTGGAGGGTTATTAAGGTCTATCAACCTCTGGAGGGTTATTAAGATCTATCAACCTCTGGAGGGTTATTAAGGCCTATCAACCTCTGGAGGATTATTAAGACCTATCAACCTCTGAAGGGTTATTAATTAAGGTCCGTCAACCTCTGGAGGATTATTAAGACCTATCAATCTCTAGAGGGTTATTTAGGCCAATTAACCTCTGAAGAGTTATTAAGGTCTATTAACCTCTTTTAAAAAGTTTTTATCTAATGTCTTTGCGGTTCATTTGGGTACAGTACTAAGTGATGGGTTCGCGTACATCCATGTTAAATTGTTATTATTTACCTTCTCGATTCCTCTGAGAATTTTGTAGGTGGTGATCATGTCTTCCTTGACTCTTCTGTCTTCCAGCGACGTGAGGTTTATTTGCAGTAGCTTTTCATCATAACTCCTACCTCTCAGCTCTGGGACTAGTCTGATGGTATACCTGTTATATATGATTACAACTATAAGTTTTTGTTCTCTAATTGCTATGGCACCTGTTAAGTAGTTACTGAAACCTTCACAGCCCTGAATAACCATCTCAAAACTCCAGCCTTTTACCAGCAGAGCTACTCCACCTCATACTCCTCTTCCTTCTCTGTCTTTCCGCATAACACAGTATTTCTGTGGTAACACTGCATCTGTTAGGGTTTTCGTTAGCTTTGTTTCTGCGAGTGCTATTATGTCTGGGTTTTCTTTTAGTGCCCATTCTCCAAGATCATTTATTTGTAATCCCATCTATATTAGTGTACATTGCCTTGTGTGTGGTGTGTGTGTGTGTGTGTGTGTGTGTGTGTGTGTGTGTGTGTGTGTGTGTGTGTGTGTGTGTGTGTGTGTGTGTGTTCCCAACGACCAAAATATAACATAATAATAATCATAGCAGCTCACACACACAAAAATGATGCAATGTCTCGTTTTCTTTTTGAGGGTCAAAAGGCTAGGTTAAGTTCATGCAACTTAGTACACCATTTAAGTGACGTTGTGACCGCGATAGGCCGGGCTGGTGTGTGTCTGTGGGAGACACAATGCACAGGGGAACTGTAGAGGGAAATTCAAACAAGAAGAATGTATAATTTTGCATATAATCACACTTTAATGAGCATGAATAAACAAGATAATTATTTACATGGGTTACAATTTCTTAATCTAGATGTGGAAGTATATAGTTAATAAAATGCAATTTCACTATGTAAATATTGAAATGCTTTGGATAAGACATAAGTTTTAAGGACGTATTAATTATCAAGAAGTTGAAAAAAAATTTCCCCTAGGAACAGGTAAAGAATTAGGTTTAATTTATATTATATAAACTGATTATTACACATTATCTTTTATGCTATTTAGGTTAACTGATGACTCCAAGCTAGTAAGATCTTGAGATATATAGCAATATATTCAATTATTTATGCACAGTAGCTATATATGTGTGTATATATAATATATTAGAAAAATGTCGATAAAGTTTCTAAACTAGCTAGACTAGAATTGTGTGCGAGTATCGTTGAAGAATTTCATAATTACATAATAATTACAATATACACAACAATTTCATTACAATCACTTAATTTTTTCACATAAAAATTATATAAATATATTTCAACTTACTAAACTTTCTGAGAGAGAGAAATTTCTCCCTCACAGTCATCATGTTCAATATTAACACAATCTAGAAGATTCTAGAATGAAATATGAGTTAAAAAAATTATTCTTAAACCACACTTAAAAATGTAAATCCATAATACCTTATCACGCCTGTACTAAAAATCATGTACAAAATAATTTATTAATACATTAAAAAAACGCAAATTTTTCACACATTTCAGAAAAAAATAACAATAATTAGAGGCTTTTCTTCTGTATTCATCACAAAGCGATGCTTTATATATTACGTAAAGGAAGCAATGGTATTTTTATGTTAAATTTTTCTTGAAGCATTTTCTGATGCTGAATTGGCAGGTGGTATTAATTTAAGAATATTTACATTAAAAAAGTCAATAACGAATATATAGTGTAGTCTAATAGACATTATTAGGTTTTAAGTCAATTAAAATTCTATTATTTTAGGAAAGTTTCATCGAACGGCAGTGATTGGCCCGTTCATATCCTGGTGCCCGAAGCTCATTGGCCGAGTCATTTGCCGCGCGCTAAAAAAGGATAGCGATCTCAATGGTGATTGGTTATTTACATAAAGGTGCGGGTAGAGGTAGCCAATGAGTGACTGGCATATAAATCTTGGCCAAACATGTGTGAGAAAATGTTTCTCCATTGACTCAAAAATTGAACAGCTTATTGGAGGAAAGTATTGAGACATTTATATATTATAGGTCTCTGCGGAGACAACATGCGAGTAGGCCTACGGCCATGATATAAGCCAGGGTGAACTTGGCCATTTTGCCGAGTTCTGAAACCGGTTAACGGTTCTTTGAAATCAAATTTTACACAGTGACTAATCCACGGTGACTGTGTGCTCCCTCACCATCACTCCATCACCAAGACCACCTCTCCAACGCTGCCACCACCACCATCACCATCACCGCTCTCGCTCCTCCAGCTCTTGGGCCACAACCTGCAAATTGGTAATAAATCTTAACACTCACACACACTTTGGGGGCCTCGCGGCTGAGTGGACAGCGCTCTGGGATCATAGTTCTAAGGGCCCGGGTTAGTTAACAATTAACAACTCTGCCCCCGACAGAGGCAGAAACAAATTGGAAGAGTTTCTTTCACCTTGTTGTCCCTGTTCACCTATCAGTAAATAGGTACTTGGGAGTTGGACAGCTGCTATGGGCTGCTTCCTGGATGTGTGTGTTAGAGAAATGTAGTAGACATAATAGAGGACAAATAAATTGGTTAGATAGGCGGGGTTCCAGAGCTAATTGCTCGATTCTGCAGACACAAATAGTAAATACACACACATACAAAATATTGGAAAAAGTAATTAAAACTAAATGGGTAGAACTGGAGACAAACGATACAGTATCAGACAGACAGTATGGGTTTCGATCTGGAAGATCCTGTGTATCGAATTTACTCAGTTTCTATGATCGGGCCACAGAGATATTACAGGAAAGAGATGGCTGGGTTGACTGCATCTATCTGGACCTAAAAAGGAAAGAGATGGCTGGGTTGACTGCATCTATCTGGACCTAAAAAGGAAAGAGATGGTTGGGTTGACTGCATCTATCTGGACCTAAAAAAGGCTTTCGACAGAGTTCCCCATAAGAGAAACAGTCTGGAAACTGGAACACATTGGATATTTTATTATTATTATTATTTTCGACCACAGACGTGGCCAGACATTTACAATGCTAACCAGCATATATACATTTTCTTCTGTCCTCCATGGACAGGGTTAGAGATGTGTTAAACATATAGTTCAGGGGTTTATTGAACACTCAACCACAGAAGGTGATTCGCTGCTTTTAAAATTTTAAACATGCAGGTACTCTCAGGGGAGCCAGGTACATGGAGGTACTCTCAGAGGAGCCAGGTACATGCAGGTACTCTCAGGGAAGCCAGGTACATGGAGGTACTCTCAGGGGAGTCAGGTACATGGAGGTACTCTCAGGGGAGCCAGGTACATGCAGGTACTCTCAGGGGAGCCAGGTACCTGGAGGTGCTCTCAGGGGAGTCAGGTACATGGAGGTACTCTCAGGGGAGCCAGGTACATGGAGGTACTCTCAGGGGGAGCCAGGTACATGGAGGTACTCTCAGGGGAGCCAGGTACATGGAGGTACTCTCAGGGGGAGCCAGGTACATGGAGGTACTCTCAGGGGAGCCAGGTACATGGAGGTACTCTCAGGGGGAGCCAGGTACATGGAGGTACTCTCAGGGGAGCCAGGTACATGGAGGTACTCTCAGGGGAGCCATGTACATGGAGGTACTCTCAGGGGAGCCAGATACATGCAGGTACTCTCAGGGGAGCCTGGTACATGGAGGTACTCTCAGGGGAGCCAGGTACATGCAGGTACTCTCAGGGGAGCCAGGTACATGGAGGTACTCTCAGAGGAGCCAGGTACATGCAGGTACTCTCAGGGAAGCCAGGTACATGGAGGTACTCTCAGGGGAGCCAGGTACATGGAGGTACTCTCAGGGGAGCCAGGTACATGCAGGTACTCAGGGGAGCCAGGTACATGGAGGTACTCTCAGGGGAGTCAGGTACATGGAGGTACTCTCAGGGGAGCCAGGTACATGCAGGTACTCTCAGGGGAGCCAGGTACCTGGAGGTGCTCTCAGGGGAGTCAGGTACATGGAGGTACTCTCAGGGGAGTCAGGTACATGGAGGTACTCTCAGGGGAGCCAGGTACATGCAGGTACTCTCAGGGGAGCCTGGTACATGGAGGTACTCTCAGGGGAGCCAGGTACATGCAGGTACTCTCAGGGGAGCCAGGTACATGGAGGTACTCTCAGAGGAGCCAGGTACATGCAGGTACTCTCAGGGAAGCCAGGTACATGGAGGTACTCTCAGGGGAGCCAGGTACATGGAGGTACTCTCAGGGGAGCCAGGTACATGGAGGTACTCTCAGAGGAGCCAGGTACATGCAGGTACTCTCAGGGAAGCCAGGTACATGGAGGTACTCTCAGGGGAGCCAGGTACATGGAGGTACTCTCAGGGGAGCCAGGTACATGCAGGTACTCTCAGGGGAGCCAGGCACATGGAGGTACTCTCAGGGGAGTCAGGTACATGGAGGTACTCTCAGGGGAGCCAGTGTTACGGCCCTCTCGGGACGCAACGGGGTTCTCACTCTGATGTTGTTAGAGGAAGATATATGTATCCGTTCCCAAGCCAGTAGTGGCTATCAAGGGATGAGATCCGTGACGCAAGTAACTTAAAGGGAGTAGGGAAAGAAAGCTAAGAACTTAATATAATATAATGTTCACCATCACCATTTAAATATATAAAAGTAAAACGTACACAAGGGGGAGGGGTATTAACACTTTACAAAGGGGATCAACACTGTAGTCTGCTGGAGACTATGGATCCTCGAAGCTAGGTGCTGAGTCCGCGGTGCTTTCTTCGTGGCCTCAAGACGTGTCCTCTGAGAACGCCGAGCCTACCCTGGCCACAGGTCAGCCACAACACAGGTCCACTGGGGGCACCGTCGTGGAGGCCGTCAACCACA
The DNA here is from genome assembly GCF_040958095.1 of Procambarus clarkii. Lineage (NCBI taxonomy): Eukaryota > Metazoa > Arthropoda > Malacostraca > Decapoda > Cambaridae > Procambarus > Procambarus clarkii. The sequence goes on from NC_091152.1 coordinate 22,948,772, forward strand.
CGTCCAGCAGGTCTGCTGGCAGGTACTGAGCCACCAAGGCTGGTACGGCCACTCCACGAACGATAAAAGGGGTACGCCCTAGACAGGAGTCTCGTGTGATATCACCAATCACCCTCCTGTCCTCAATACCCCAGTGGATTATCGTCTCCAATGGTCGGTCCCGGGTAAATCCTTCCACTGCCACTCCACTGGCAGGCTTAACACACCACAGTGTTCTTCCGGGGGACGACGTCACGACAGCTGCAGCAAACTTCACTGTATGGAGACTGGCTGCCTCGGGTAGACCGACTCAATCGTCAACACAGTGGTCCCAGGTCGACTCTGTAAACAGACACGTCATCAATAACTGGGACACTAATACACCACACTCACAGGCTCAGATACTAACACCTGACGTATCCAGTCCATAGATGGCGCTGTCGTCGGAGCACCACCTCACCAGAGGTCAGGAGCGGCGGTGTTGAGCGCTGAACCAGACTGGAAACTGGTCCTCGAGGCCAGTACACGCTGTCCTCACTAGGTGTCGTCGTTCGTTTGGCGGGGGTTTCGGGAGCTGACCCACAGATGGCGTGTTTGTCACTGCTCCACGCTCGGACGCTGGATCCGGGTTCGTAACACCTCCCCACCAAAAAGAATTTGGTTTGGGGTTCTATAAAAAGAAACACAAACCAAATTAGTACGACGACACAACTCCAAATGGACACACATGCTTTATAATCTGGGATGTCGAGGCTGTCACGTCTACAGAACTGTACTGAGGAACCCTGGCACAAAGGGAACTTGTAGATAGAAGGCAATGATCTGCCTGATATAATCGTCCACATCTCCACTGCGATGTCAAGCAGGGGCATCATCTCACACCTCTCTAGTACGGATTGGTTTTGACACGATCTGGGGTGACTCGACACTTCTCTATGTCGTGGCACCGATGACGGCTGACCACAGACGGCATTTCTGGTGCCAGTCCGATGGTCCTTCAGGGAGACAGGAACCTGGAATACAGGGGTCTGATAATTCAGAGTGATAGCGACAATGGGCAAGTCAGTACTTACTATACACTCTTCTACTAGGCCCACACCTAGTTCCAACAGAGCTGCTTGCTCACCGAAGATGGCATTCGCTCTGCCCCCGTCAGGTCGACCAACGTTCCGTATAACGCTGTGTTGAGGCTCAGCAGTCACGCGGGGGGTGTCAACCTGTCGGAAACAGTCACTCACATTATCACATGCCGTACCTCCTGTATCAACCATTACCTTCCAGGTCCCTTCTTCAACTGCAACACTTGCAGTACAACTCTCCAATCCCTGGGACCTCTTCGCGATGTTCATGGGAGCCATCATTCGTCGGGTCGTCCACCGGTCCTCACTGAGAGCACAAACAAGAACACATACGAAAAACAAACAAAATACCGATAGGAAACATTGGGCCAATTGAGGGATAAGCTTCCTGAACTTGTCATGTCCATAGCCGGCAACATCCACAAGCCTGGCTTGGACCGAAGAGGGCACTAGACCTTTTGAACACACCTCACATACCTCTGACGTCTGGGGAATCTCTGGCTGGCCCACTACACGCTGTAACTTGCCATACCGCAAGTACACCTCAGCCTTCGCTCCAGACTCGTTGGTATCCGTGGGTGTCTGCACACAAGGCCTCTCTTCTAGCTCAGGTACTTCTGCTATCGTAACCTCATGTTCCTTGTCGAGAGAAGAATCAGGAGACACTGCTAGATAGTTCTCAATCTGTAGGCGAGAGGACAAATTAAACATGTTACATCCGGGTTTGTCCTTACCTGGACATTACCATTGCCTGTTACCTCAGACCGTGCTGTTCCGGTAGGCTCGTCCGCTATCTTGGGATGATTGTTGCTCCAATCGGTCACCAAGTCGTTGGCTAGTACCACGTCAATCCCAGCCACAGGGAGGGTATCGACTACTGCCAACTCACTTGTGCCGCTGAAATAAGGCGAGTCAAGGTGTACTGGCACTAAGGGGGCGATGTACTGCGTCCTAGGAAACCCAACCAGGATAACCTCTGGTCTCCCATCCACACTTACTCCCTCGGGTAACGAGCTCTTCACGATCAGGGACTGGGCTGCTCCACTATCTCTGAGCACTACAACTGATCTACCAGTATGATCACTCGTTACATACCCGGTTGAAGTGTGAGGGGCCAACAAACTTGGTCCTTCCTGCTTCGTCGTAGACTGGTTTCCTGCTGGTGGTGTAACACAGCTCATCACCATCACCTCCCTTCGTGCGCTGCCACCTCTTCTGCCTCGGCACCTAGCAGCTATGTGCCCTTTCTGCCCACAAGTCCAGCACACCATATTCCTCCTCGGGCTCCGGTGTTTCGGACTGCTAGGACTTGTTCTTCGGGGGCTACTTGGGGGCGTCTTCTTAGCACTTTGTGGGACGGGTCTTTCTTCTTCTTCTTCGTGAGGTCTGTCAAAACCGGCGCTGGTAATTCCTCGGGACGTACTTAGCAGACGGCCTATGAGTCAGGATATACTCTTCAGCCATGGTGGCTGCTGCACTCAAGGTCTCCACCTGCTGCTCTTCTAAGTATGTCTTGAGGTCTCCAGACAAACAATCCTTGAAGTCCTCGAGCAGAATCAGCTGTTCGAGGTCTTCCCTGGTCTCCACTTTCCGAGAGGCGCACCATTCCTGGAAAAGTCGCTCCTTGATTGTAGCGAATTCGGTGAAAGTGTGCTCTGAGGTCTTCTTCAGGTTTCTGAACTTTTGCCTATACGCCTCAGGTACCAATTGGTACGCCATGAGCACAACCTTCTTCACCTTGTCATAATCGCTGGAGTCGTCAAGGGATAACGTAGAGTAGGCGATTTGGGGCCTTCCCAGTCAAGACTGACTGTATCATGATGGCCCAATTCTCCCTTGGCCACTCCAAAGAGGCAGCGACTTTCTCGAAGGCTGCAAAGAATTTTGACACTTCCTTCTCATGGAATTTGGGGACCATTTTGATGTTTCTTACCGGATCGAAACTACTGGTGTCCGTTGTTTGCCTCCGACCACCGCCTAATCGCAAAACTTCTAGTTCATGTTGTCTCTCTCTTTCCTCTTTGTCTCGTTGTTCTCTTTCTCGCTCTCGTTCTTCTCTCTCTCGTTCTTCTCTCTCTCGTTCTCGTCTCTCTTTCTCGTCTCTCTTCTCTTTCTCGTTCTTCTCTTTCTCGTTTCTCTTCTCTTTCTCGTTCTTCTCTTTCTCGTTTCTCTTCTCTTTCTCGTTCTTCTCTTTCTCGTTTCTCTTCTCTTTCTCTCTCTGCTTTCCTTTCTTCTAATTCTAAACGTCTCATCTCTAATTCTTTATCTTGTCTCTCTCGTTCCATTTCTAATTTCTTCCATTCTATTTCACGGTTGATCTCTAGGGCACGCATCTTGACTGTTAGGAAGCTGATATTAAGCTCGCCTGCATCACTGTCAACGTCGCTGCCTTTATCTTCCTTTTCCATGGAAGCTATGTCTGCACTTTCCTTTGTACTAGGAGTCTCGCCTTCCTGTTTCTCTTCTGCCTTCAAGTGCCGGTGAACCTTGGACAATATTTCCACACGGGAATCACTGGCGCGGATCTTGATCTCCAGGTAGGCGCTCACTAGTACAAGCTCTGGTTTGCTCAGATATTTTAATCTGGCAAGACAATCCTCTCTGTTCAGAAAAGCCTGAACCTCGTCCAGATCATCGATGGTAGCTTTGTCTGCCATTGTCACAGATGGAACACTTAGCACTTAACACACTGCTTACACGTTAGCACTTAACGCACCGAGCACTGTTCTACGCCAATATTGCACTTTATCGCACCAAACACTGCACTTGCCAATATTGCACGTAATCACTTCGGGCACCACACTACCCAATATTGCACTGAGTCCAAGCGAACACTTCGCTCTACAATAGTGCACTAAATCACTGAGCACCGCACTAGTCAATATTGCACTTAATCGCTTAATCACAGCGAGCACCGCACTGCACAATATCGCACTTAGTCACTCTGAGCACCGCACAGGACGTATAACGTCACAATCGTCACACACAGGGGGAATTATATACAGGGATTACGCCACTTCACCACCCCTGTCAAACATACTTAACAAGGGGACGGATCCCGCTGGGGATGCCAATTATGTTACGGCCCTCTCGGGACGCAACGGGGTTCTCACTCTGATGTTGTTAGAGGAAGATATATGTATCCGTTCCCAAGCCAGTAGTGGCTATCAAGGGATGAGATCCGTGACGCAAGTAACTTAAACGGAGTAGGGAAAGAAAGCTAAGAACTTAATATAATATAATGTTCACCATCACCATTTAAATATATAAAAGTAAAACGTACACAAGGGGGAGGGGTATTAACACTTTACAAAGGGGATCAACACTGTAGTCTGCTGGAGACTATGGATCCTCGAAGCTAGGTGCTGAGTCCGCGGTGCTTTCTTCGTGGCCTCAAGACGTGTCCTCTGAGAACGCCGAGCCTACCCTGGCCACAGGTCAGCCACAACACAGGTCCACTGGGGGCACCGTCGTGGAGGCCGTCAACCACACGTCCAGCAGGTCTGCTGGCAGGTACTGAGCCACCAAGGCTGGTACGGCCACTCCACGAACGATAAAAGGGGTACGCCCTAGACAGGAGTCTCGTGTGATATCACCAATCACCCTCCTGTCCTCAATACCCCAGTGGATTATCGTCTCCAATGGTCGGTCCCGGGTAAATCCTTCCACTGCCACTCCACTGGCAGGCTTAAACACACCACAGTGTTCTTCCGGGGGGACGACGTCACGACAGCTGCAGCAAACTTCACTGTATGGAGACTGGCTGCCTCGGGTAGACTGACTCAATCGTCAACACAGTGGTCCCAGGTCGACTCTGTAAACAGACACGTCATCAATAACTGGGACACTAATACACCACACTCACAGGCTCAGATACTAACACCTGACGTATCCAGTCCATAGATGGCGCTGTCGTCGGAGCACCACCTCACCAGAGGTCAGGAGCGGCGGTGTTGAGCGCTGAACCAGACTGGAAACTGGTCCTCGAGGCCAGTACACGCTGTCCTCACTAGGTGTCGTCGTTCGTTTGGCGGGGGTTTCGGGAGCTGACCCACAGATGGCGTGTTTGTCACTGCTCCACGCTCGGACGCTGGATCCGGGTTCGTAACAGCCAGGTACATGCAGGTACTCTCAGGGGAGCCAGGTACCTGGAGGTGCTCTCAGGGGAGTCAGGTACATGGAGGTACTCTCAGGGGAGTCAGGTACATGGAGGTACTCTCAGGGGAGCCAGGTACATGCAGGTACTCTCAGGGAAGCCAGGTACATGCAGGTACTCTCAGGGGAGCCAGGTACATGCAGGTACTCTCAGGGGAGCCAGGTACATGGAGGCAGAAGCTTGTAGACTCTGCAATGATAAACTTCCTGAGCCAAGACCGCAAATGAAGTAACGCCAATAATGAGAAATATAAGCGTACCACTGACACTACACTTTTCACTGACACTTCCAACCCTACAACCCCACCCTACAACCTCCCCTTACAACCCTACAACCCCACCCTACAACCCTACAACCCGAGCCTACCGGAGACGGCGGAGACGTCTCTGGACTCCATGACGGGACGCTGTAGGTCATGTGGCCGTCGACACTGTGTTGTTGGGTCTTGTAGTAGAGGCTGGAGATCTTGGCACTGCATCGGACCGTCATCTCTCCTCCCAGGAAGTGTTGACGCGTGACCCGGAAGTGGAGCCCCAGACGCGTCTCCACCAGTCCTCCGGGGTACTGGCTACTGGTCATGGGTACTAGGTACTGTATGGGTGCCTGTAGGGGGGAGGGGGGGAAGTACACATCAACCCTAACCTAACCAATGCCTAAATATGTACAATATGCTATTGTAAAGCAATATTAATTTATGTTTGAGAATTTTTTTTATTTTTAATCAACATCCATGTTAAAATTTATGAATGCGTTTTTGGGGTCGACCGCTGGATGGAATGGACTTGGTTGAAATTCTTCACTCATTTAGTTCATATACATATAACAAACAACGAAAGCTAACTCTTACCTAACTTAAATATGTATAATATGCTAATATATAATATTAATTTATATACGAGAAAATGTCTATTTTGAATGAATATTATGTTAATGAGTCTTTGGGGTCGGCCGCTGGATGGAATGAACATACCCTGGGAACTGGCTGCTAAATCTTGACAAATCATGTTGATCAGACCACACACTAGAAGGTGAAGGGACGACGACGACGTTTCGGTCCGTCCTGGACCATTCTCAAGTCGATTGTGAGGTCCAGGACGGACCGAAACGTCGTCGTCCCTTCACCTTCTAGTGTGTGGTCTGGTCAACATTCTTCAGCCATTGTGACTCATCGCCTTGAGAAATCTTATTATTAAACCTTGCTGGAAGGTCAACTTGGCTGTGAACTTTGACCCCAACAGAGCCTACACAATACTAACCTCCTCGTCATTGATGAACCAGGTCAGTTGGGCCGGAGGTCGTGACCTGGCTGATATACAGGTCAGGTTAGCTGTGTCGCCAACGTGGTACTGGTGTTTCGTGCCATAGATGCTGGCCCCCCTCAGAGAGGCACTGGGAGCAATGATCTATGAGCACTTTACATTTAAAGTATGTCAAAATTGCCATCGACTGGGAAAGGATCCAGAAAGGTACACGAATCAAAACAGATCACTGTCTGGTTAACCTGCGCAATATACATCCTAAAAGATCAAAATAACTCCCCTGGAAAAAAACAAGCAAAACTCCATGCAACTAGCCCCCCGCACGTTAGTACTACCCCTCCCCCCCCCCCATGTAGGGCATTCTTTGTCATACAACGCTTTGAAATTACTGACGGTTTTGCCTCCACCACCACCTCACCTAACTTGTTCCAACCGTCTACCACTCTGTTTACAAAAATGAATTTTCTTATATTTCTCCGGCACCTCTGTTTCGTTAGTTTAACCCTTAAATGCTAAGGGGTCCTGTGGAGATTTACACCCCTGTGCGCAAGAAAAAAAATTCTAAAAAATGTTTTCGTCTTCTAAAAATGTTGATTTGCGATCCCTGAGCACGGGAAAAATAAACAAAAATCGTAGGTGACATAGTTTGGGTGCAATAGGCCATAGAAGTCTGGCAAAAATAATTTTGAGTACAGCGATGGTTCACACATTTTATTATAAAAATATATCACAATACACACTATTGAATAATATTACTGAAAAAAAAAAAAAAAAAAAATCAGACATTGAAATAATTAGGTAAAAATATCTTTGTAGCGGAGCGGACCTCGTCTGGCAACTGCTCTGTCAACGCCTCTCTTTTTTGCCAGACTTCCTCACCCTATTGTGGCCAAAATATGCCACCAACGATTTTTTTTTATTGTCCCGTGATCAGGGAACACAAATGAACACTTTTATAAGATGAAAGAATTTTTAGGATTTTTTTTTTTTTTGCGCCTGTGGGTGTTGAAGGCAAAATGGCCCCTAGCAGCTCAAGGGTTAATGCCTCTAACCTCTCCTCATATCTCTTGTCCTTCAGTTCTGGGAGCCAATTCGTGGCATGTCTTTTGCACCTTTTCCAGTTTGTTGATTTACTTCTTAAGATATGGGCACCATATAACCGCTGCATATTCCAGCATTGGTCTAACAAAAGTTGTGAACAATTTCTTTAATATTTCTCCATCCATGTATTTAAAAGCAATTCTGAAGTTAGAAAGTGTAGCATCGGCTCCTCGCACAATGTTCTTAATGTGGTCCTCAGGTGACAGTTTTCTATCTAGAACCACCCCCAGATCCCTTTCTTTGTCAGAATTCTTTAAAGAGTTCTCACATAATTTATAGGTTGTGTGGGGTCTATATTCTCCAATTCCACATTCCATAACATGGCATTTATTCACATTAAATTCCATTTGCAAAGTGTTGCTCCATATACTTATTTTGTACAAGTCTTCTTGAAGGGCATGACAATCATCTAGGTTTCTTATCTTCCCTATTATCTTACCATCATCAGCATACATGTTCATATAATTCTGTATTACATCTGGTAGATCGTGTATGTAGACAACGAACATTATCGGTGGAAGAACTGCACCCTGTGGTACTCTACTTGTGACCTTCCTCCAATCCGATACATTGCCTCTGATTACGACCCTCATTTTTCTATCAGGAAATTTTTCATCCATGTTAGAAGCTTACCTGTCACCCCTCCATAATGTTCCAGTTTCCAGAACAACCTCTATGTGGAACTCTGTCAAAAGCCTTTTTTAGGTCCAGATAGATGCAGTCAACCCAACCATATCTTTCCTGTAAAATCTCTGTGGCTCGATCATAGAAACTGAGTAAATTCATTACACAGAATCTTCCAGATCGAAAACCATACAGTCTGTCTGATATTATATAATTTTTCTCCAAGTGTTCTACCCATTTAGTTTTAATTATTTTTTCCAATATTTTGACTATTACTCTTGTCAATGATACAGCTGTATAACTGAGGGGGTCTTCCCTGCTGCCACTTTTGTAGATTGGAACTATGTTAGCCTTTTTCCACACATCAGCTACAACTCCTGTACACAGGAATGCCTGAAAAATCAGTTGAAGTGGAATGCTGAGCTCAGGTGCACACTCTCTCAGAACCCATGGTGAAACTTCATCTGGACCAACTGCTTAGCTCCTTGAGCATTTTTCCCACTTCGTCTATAGACACCTGTATGTGCTCTATGTTGTTCTCTGGAATTCTAATTGTGTCGGAGGCGGAGGTGTAAGCGGAGGTGCAACAGATACTCAGAGAGAACTCTATCAACATCAGGGGCCCGAGGACTGTTCAACACGCTTCCGCTACACATAAGGGGCATAACTGGCCGACCCCTCACAGTGTTCAAGAGAGAACTGGATAAGCACCTCCAAAGGATACCTGATCAACCAGGCTGTGACTCATACGTCAGGCTGTGAGCAGCCGCATCCAACAGCCTGGTTGATCAGTCCAGCAACCAGGAGGCCTGGTCGACGACCGGGTCGCGGGGACGCTAAGCCCCGGAAGCTCCTCAAGGTAACCTCAAGGTGTCTGGTTCCCTGAAAATTTAATTTTGTACAAACACACTTTGGAACTTTTCATTTAATGTTTCACATATTTCCTTTTCATTTTCTGTGAATCTATTTCCCATTTTCAACCTCTGAATATTATCCTTTACCTGCAATTTGTTGTTTATGAACTTAAAGAATAGAACTGTTTCTAGTTTACATTTGTCTGCAATCCCTTTTTCAAAAAAAAATTCTGCTTCTCTCCTCACGGCCCTGTATTTGTTTCTCGCATCTTTATATCACTGGTATGTTTGGGAGTTTAAACCTATAGATTCCATTTTTGTGTCTTTTGGAGTCTGGCACTCTCACAATTTCTTTCAAACCAATCATGTTTCCTAGTTCTGCATCTCTGCTTTGGTATAAATTTGTTTGTGCCTTTATCATATATTTCACAAAACTTGACATCTCATATACTTCATGTCCTAACAGAAAGGCTTTCCAATCAAATTCCTTAAAGAAATGTCCGAATTCCCCATAATGGCCTCTCCTGAAATCAGCTAATTTCCGAAAGCCGAAGGAAGCCAAAAATTAGCACCCTAGCACGACATCATCATCAAGTCGTCGTGCCGCTGTCTGCGCAACTTCCCCACCCTCCCCAGGAGGGGGAAGGGGAAGCCCCAGACCCACCCGCTGGCAACCCAGCCTTTAGTTCATAGGTTGGATGTCAAAAAGCCCGAAAAACACCGCCGACCGGGAGGGAGGGAGGGATGACGGGGAGCCTCCGGGACTCACACAAACAATGGCGTTTCATTACATTCTAAGCTAGTTTTCTGGGGGGGAGCCCCGTCGGCTTCACAGAGCTACCTCACTACAGATAAGGAAAAGAGAGAAGGATCCAGGAGATGGATGCCACACGCCCAAACATAAAAACAAGACCACAGACGAAACGAAAGGACCCCTGCAGACGACCTGGGAGACCCGAACCCCAGAACAGAAAGGAGTGAAGGAAGGGAACCTGGGCAAACCAAAATGCATCCACGGGCCCCAGAGGCCAAAACGCGCAGAAAACAGCGAAGAGCCACAACCGAACGACAAAGGAAGCACCCCGGCCTGATCAACCAAGCAGCAACCCAAGGACCCCTCCGGAAAGTAGTAGACCCAAACATCACCCAAAAAGAAGGAGACTGCATCGAACAAACAACCTACCACGAGGACCAAATGAGGCAGAAAAAACATGAGCGCCGGAGGAGAGCCGGAAACTCCTCGACCTGACCCCTAGAGGTCAACACCAACAGAAGAAGGAGACCTGAAAAAAACAAAAAAAACCTCACCAGAACTGAAGTGATCATGAAAAAACGAGGAGAAGAAATAAAATAGACCACCCTGGCCAACGACCAGGACGGCACTGGAATTGCAAGAGCAGGCCGGAGGTGAAAAAAACGCCCAAGACAGCAAGCGGAATGGAGCAGAAGGAACAGCAACTCCGAACGCAAGCTGGAGCGGCTCCACCAGCGACACCCGAGACAAGGTGACAGTACACTGCACCAGACGACGGTCTCGGATCAACCCCGAAGGGAAGGACAAGACAACTCATATCAGAGACTGAAGAACCCTTCGCAGTGATAGGAAAACCAGAAGGACTGCCAGGAAAACTACACACTGCCGCTGAGACGAAGCACGCAGCTGGGAGACCAACAACGAAGCCACCAGAAACAAATGGGCAAAGTTTCTTTCACCCTAAGTGCCCCTGTTACCTAGCAGTAAATAAGTACCTGGGAGTTAGTCAGCTGTCACGGGCTGCTTCCTGGGGTGTGTGTGTGTGTGTGGTGTGGGAAAGAAAAAAAAAAAAAAAAGTAGTTAGTAAGTTAGTAGTTAGTAAACAGTTGATTGACAGTTGAGAGGCGGGCCGAAAGAGCAAAGCTCAACCCCCGCAAAAACACAACTAGTAAACACCAGTGCCCACACAAGTGACGAGAACTAGAGACGAAAACCTGAGACACAAAGACTTGAGGGGAAGAACGAACCAGCCTCGTTCAGGGCTGGACCGATCCGCAAGAGAGGCGGAGCCGCGGGAAGCCCCTAAGAATCGGAAACCGAGCAAAGCAGCATCCCCTAACAAGGCTAACAAAAAACAGAAGAAATGGCTGCCAGGGAACCAGGAACCCAATCCCAGCGAGCCGAAAAAAGAACCAACCCGGGCGAGCAGACACGCCCCGTTCAAGAGGAACCCCCCCTCCCCAGGACTCCTGAAGGACCAACAAGGCCAAACACCAAAGAGCCAGGGGCCCAGGCAGAGGCCAGAGATGGAAAACGAGCACTACGAACTAAAGCGCTAAACGCGAAGTGAAAAACAGCGACCTCGCAACCCAAAGGAGCATCACAACCAGCTCCAGCAGGGAAGAACGACGCACGCGTCTCCGAGGTATACAGGAGGAGAACTTTGCAGGACGTGTACTGCAGGAAAACAAAAAACGTACATTCCGGAATATGAACAAAGGAAAGCCGTAGCCAGGACTGGAATCCTAGCTACGCCTGTCCCAAGAAAAGGAACCATTTGGCTTTTCAACTCATGAAATCAGCCTTTTCAACTGCTTCAACCTCATTTTCTTCCAGATTATAATGAATTGCATACTTTATTCCCCAAAAGACAGTCACTTTTACCCAAGGGAGGGAGGTAAATATCTCTTCCTCTTTCCTGGTAAATATGAAATCCAGCATGGAATGTCCCCTTCCTCATCCTCGTAGCTTCTTTAACATGTTGAAACATGAATGTTTCCAGGATGAGGTTTACAAATCTACAAGTCCAAAAATCCTCTGTTTTAGCTTCATATGCTTCCCAGTCTATGGATTTCAAGTTGAAGTCGCCGACTACCAACAGTCGTGATCTATTTATCAGCTCTCGCTATAATCTCTCTCATTATTGATATAATACCTTCTCATTATTATCCAACTCCTCCTTTGACCATGTGTTGCATGGCAGTGGACTATATGCATTTATGATCGTTAATTTATCATCCTGATTGCAGATCTCTAGTGCTATTATGTCAACTTCTTGTGGATTGACAATCATTATTTCATTTACCTTTAGGTGTTCTTTCACCAGCACAGCAACGCCACCGCCTTTCCTAATTTTTCTGTCCCATCTCCAGACTATGTAGCCCTTGGGAATATGACCTCATTTAAAAACCTCATTTAAAATATCAAGTTTTGTCCCTATGAGTGCAACAATGTCTGGTGTCTGCAGCTGTATTACATCACTTAACTCCAGTATCTTTGATCTCACTCCATGTTGGTGTATGTAATTTTCAGGAACATGTTCCACCTCTCCTTATTCTTCACTACCCCTTTCTCTAGTGATTTATTGGTTTGCCTTTTTGTACAATTTTACTGGTCTGCCAACCCCCTATCACTTTGTAGAAAAAAACGGCGTTAAATGTAATGAAACGTCATTTTCTGGGCGAGACCCGGAAGCTCCCTGGAGCTATACCGGGCTGATGTGTATATATTAGATTGTGGCAACAGTCAATCGAAGGAGTTCTAAGCCTACCAGGGACCAGAGCCAGAACCTGGCCCCCTCAAGAAAGGCATGACGAGCAATGCCCCTAAAGACACCCCCATGTAATTGGAAGCAGTCTTTGTCTACCATCTACCAGGTCAGGCACCCAGAAAGGTAGGAATCTCAAAAACTACTGCTGGTCAAAAATTGCAAACCGAAAGTCGAACTAGCAAACAGAACTCCCCAATTAAAAACAAGGAAACAAACATGACATCACTACAACCGCCGCGTGGTTCAACCCCCCTTCGTGCGCAACCCCCTTCCTCCCTGGCGGGGGGGTCCCAGACCTCCATGCAGGCCACTCTCCTCAGTTCAGAGGCTGAGTATCAAAAACACGAAAAAATGCCGACCGGGAGGGAGGGAGGGATGCTGGGGAGCCTCTGGGTCTCACCCAGAAAATGATGTTTCATTACATTCAACGCAGGTTTTCTCTGGAGAGTCCCTTCGGCTCCCCGGAGCTACCTAACCAAAGATAAGAAAAAAAGGGATTCACCCGGGAGGCGGTCATCACTCGCTCCTTAACTCAAGGTAGAGACAACAGGCCACAACCTGCGACCCAAGTCTATACTCGCCCGAGAAGGATTAGGAACATTAACAAGGTAACGTGCAGTCAGGACCCTGTTCGACCTCCAATTGCCCCGTGCCCAAAAGATAGGCCAGGACATTACCAAAACAGCTTCTGAATGCCGAAGTAACGAACGGAGTGGGCAAGGGGAAAGATCAAAGGCTGGCTGGATCGAATAATCCTGCGGATAACCTGGAAGACCCGCGCCCTGGAATAGGGAAGATGGGAAAAGTGGTGTAACCCAAAGTGCGTCCTCTGCCACAGAGGCCGTAACGAGCAAATAACGGCAAAGAGCCACAGGTACAAAACATGATGCACACCCGGCTGAACCAACCAAACATCAACAACCCAAGGACCACTCCGGAAAGCAGCAAATTCATTCTTTGCCAGAAAAGAAGGAGACGGCTGCAAACGAAGAAAAGACCACCAGGACTGAAAAAGCGGAAATCCCTGTGCCGGAGGAGAGCATGGAACTCTCCGAACCGTCCTCTAGACGCCAACGTCAACAAGAAAAAGAGCCGTAGAAAACAGTCCTGAACCGAGGGGAACACCCCCAAACCAAGGAGAAGCGAGCAGAGGGCACCCAGTGCAATGACCAGGACAGCTCAGGTGGCGCATGAGCAGGCAGGAGGTGAACAACGCCCGAGAAAGCTTGCGGAATGGAGCAGAAGTGACATCCACCTCAAATGCAAGCTGCAGCGGCTCTGCCAGCACCACCCGAAACAAGTTGACAGTATCTGGCAAAAGAAGATGGCCCTGAAACAACCAAGAGAGAAAGGAGAAAACCGACCAGAAATCAAAGAAACCTACAAGAGACAAGTGCCGAAAAGACCGCCAGGAAATTTCATACTGCAGTCGAGACGAACTTGCAGGTGGGACAACAACTAAGCCACCTGATCACCATACAAGTGGTGATAAACCCGCATCAAAAAGACCAGACGCGAGAAGCAGAGAAGATCGAACCAGCCACGTACTGGAATGATCCAATCTGCTGAAAAAGGTGGAGCCGCGGGAAGACCCTCGGGTTCGGACATCGAGCAAGAGGCTCCTGAAACCAAGGCTGGGTAGGCCACCAAAGAGCTAACAGGAACACTCATCCTTTGGAAGTCTCTCTAAGCTAACAAGGACCTGAAGCAACAACAGAACTGGTGGGAAGAGGTACAGGTAACCCCAACTTGACCAGTCCAGCCAAAAGGCATTAACCCTGACGGCCACACAGTCTGAGAAGGGCGCCACATACACTGGAAGACGCCTCGACCAAGTCGATGCAAAGAGGTCCACCTGTAGGTGCCCGTACGTCCGGCAGAGCCAACTGAATGAATCTTTGTTGACCAATTCCATGGTCAACAAAGGGAACGAACCAAGACAGGCCATCCGCCAGTACGTCTGACATCCCCTGAACGTGAACCGCCAGGAGAGCCAAACCCCGAGAACTCGGCAAACGAGTCACCTGAAGCGACTAGCCCCGAAGAGCCAAGGACCACATCGAACCCCCGCAGTTTGGACAATAAACCACCAAGGAGCAGTCCGAATGGAGCCGGATCATTGCTCCATGAGCAACACGAACCCACTGAAGCGAATGTCACCACCGCGAACTCCTGCGTCGTGCTGTGTACCCAACAGGAGGACGGACTCCACTGACTCTGGCTGGCCTGGTGAGCACTGGTCACAAAACCCCCAACCGAGAGATGAGGCATCCGTGAACACATCGAATGACAGCTCGGGAAGGCATCAGGGCATAGAACTCCGAAAAAAAACTCAGAGGAAGCTGGCAATGCAGCAGCCGATGCAAGGCTCCCGGGATCCGAACACAGCGATCACGAGAGCGGCGGAAGAGATGTCCCCGAAGAACCAGAACAGTCACCAAAGCCAGATCCGACCCGACAGGTAGACCGGCATGGCCAAGATCAGGCTCCCGCACCGTCACTCAAACAACCAACATGTGACCCGGTTGTCCTCCAAAAACAGATATAAGCAGAACCGCAGCCGCAACAATGCCGCCAGAGGGAGAGACAAGGAAGCGGTCCGAGAGTCCCACACAAGACCCAGTCCAGTCCGAACTTGAAAGGGGAAATTGGGACTTCCAGTACACCAAGAACATGAACCCGGCGAGCTGGTAAGGAACCAAATCCCTGGCGAACAGTCACGCGGATTAGCTGGGAGTTCACACCAGCCACTTGTTGAGGTAAGCCAGAAGCAACTGCATCATCATGACCCGGTTAAGGCGCGTGGACACGCGAGGTGCCAGATCCAACTGGAAGGAAGGCGAAGAAGGTGGTGTCACTCCATGACAAAACCGAGCCAGTCCCTGAACACCAGATTAATCGGGACATGCTAATACGTGTCCCGGAGGTCCAGAGACACCATCCAAGCGCCAAATGAAGCCAGACCCGAGACATAGTGGTCATCTGAAAGGAGGGGGGGCAAAAGACCTATGGGATCATATAGGGCTGAATCGCAGATCAGCCCAGTCCCGTTTCGGAACTGAAGACAGGCAGGATAACCTCTTTATGATGACCTGACAGAGTGCAGGGAAAGAGTCCCGCTCTGCAAGCCCCAATCCACCCGAAGGAGAAGGAAAGAAGCAACGTCACCGCAGGCAAAAAGAAAAAAACCCGAATTGCCCACAAAACGTGGGACCAGGCGAGAACAAACAGCGCGAGCCTCCCCCACATCGCCCCGCCAACAGGACGAACCATGAAAGTGCCGACAACCCCTATGAGAGCCCGACAAACTCAGAGCGATCACTAAGCCAACGACTCAGCAGGAGGGCCAGTCCCGAATCTAGCACTACTGGCTTACGACGACTGAAGGAACCCTGACACCTGGCGCGACCCTTCCGAGCAGGACCCTTCCGAGCAAAAACCACCAGAAGGAGGGAACCGAAGAACCCAAGGAACTTAGAATCGAACCCGGGGAGGTTATCTTGAGAGTTATCTTGAGATGACTTCGGGGTTTTAGTGTCTCCGCGGCCAGGTCCTCGACCAGGCCTCCACCCCCAGGAAGCAGCCCGTGACAGCTTACTAACCCCCAGGTACCTATTTTACTGCTAGGTAACAGGGGGGGGGCATAGGGTGAAAGAAACTCTGCCCATTGTTTCTCGCCAGCGGCCGGGATCGAACCCGGGACCACAGTATCACAAGTCCAGTGTGCTGTCCGCTCGGCCGACTGGTTCCTCCTTTGGGAGGAGTCAAACTCGTAACAAAATCGTACAGGGAGGGGATAGGAAAACCTCTTCCCCCTGTAACAACAAGCCCTGCACCAAGAGTACCAAACACCTAAGCAGGGATAAGTGGGGCCCAGGGCCCCCCCAAGACAACTCCTCCCCAGCCCTGGAAGCCTCCACGTCAGAACCCGGGGCCGAGCTGTCCTCCAAACCCTCTGCCTCTTGAGAAAAAACAGTGTCCACCAAAAAAGCAGGGATGAAGGGGGCCCGCTGGCGAGGCCCAAAAGCTCCGGCAGAAGGACCAGTCTTAAATGCCTCTGCTGCCGATCCGAAAGAGACAATCCCCGAAGCCGCCTAAGTCTCACTACCAGTATAATTCAGCGGGGCATCCAGAAAGGCAACCAGCCTCGCACGTTGCTACAAACTAAACCTCGCATGCAACGCTAAAGCTACCTGCACCCAAATATCAATCTCAGTGGACTGGGTGAATGGAGGGCAAGCAAAGAACACTACTTGCAGGACTCTGGGTCATAGGTGTCACTAACCCTAACAGGCAGTAAGGCAAAGGCAGACGGCGAATGTCACCCTGAGACAAGGGGACAGAGCAACCTTCAAACTCGCACAAGGCGAGGTGGGACTCAAGAGGTCTCCTACATCAGACCACTGAGCCCCAAAGGGGGTTTCCAAGGACCTTAGGCTGACTGCTAAGGGAAGCCCAGGTGAGGTACTGCTAACTGGTTATCCCAGATCTACCAAGCAAACTGTACAAGCACAGGGACCTAGTGGAGGGCCACCAAAATCCTATAATTGGTCCTACCACCACACCAGGCAGACCTCTGCCAGGCAAAACAAAACAAAAACAAAAGAAAAACCCTGCAAAAGCACAACGTCTCCAGGTGAACAGAACTGGTTACTATCTTGAGGTTATCTTGAGATGATTTCGGGGCTTTTTAGTGTCCCCGCGGCCCGGTCCTTGACCAGGCCTCCACTCCCAGGAAGCAGCCTGTGACAGCTGACTAACACCCAGGTACCTATTTTACTGCTAGGTAACAGGGGCATAGGGTGAAAAACTCTGCCCATTGTTTCTTGCCGGCGCCTGGGATCGAACCCAGGACCACAGGATCACAAGTCCAGCGTGCTGTCCGCTCGGCCGACCGGCTCCACTATGCGTATATCGGATAACTGCACAGTACCTCGCGCCCCAGCCTGCGACGAAACTAGCTCCTACCCAAAGGTAAACAAGAGTAAGAACCTCCCCAGCTGAACCCCCAAGGGCGGGCAATCATCGAGCAGCAACAGAACCACACGGAGATAGCTGCTCCTGAACGGCTCATGGAAGATAACCCTGAAGCCACAAGGTCAGTACTTACAGGGTACCTAGGGAAGGTAGCCCTAGGTTCATGCAACCCCAATACTCTTGTGTTACTTCCAGCTCACACACCACCAAAACAGAGCAACAACACTGCACTGCAGCACTGCACAAAGAGTGGAGCCAGAGCAATCGACCGTCACTAACACAACAGTCTCTGTAACTGAGGAGAGTTGCCGGCGTGGAGGACTGGGACCCCCCTCCTCCCGGGGAGGGGGGGTTGCGCAGACGAATGTGCGGCGGTTGTCGTGACGTCGTGTTTGTTTCCTTGTTTTTAATTGGGGAGTTCTGTTTGCTAGTTCAGCTTTCGGTTTGCAATTTTTGACCTCCAGTAGTTTGTTTTGAGATTCCTACCTTTCTGGTGCCTGACCTGGTAGATGGCAGACAAAGGCTGCTTCCAATTACATGGGAGGTGTCTTTAGGCCATTGCTTCTCATGCCTCTCTTAAAGGGGCCAGGTTCTAGCTCTGGTCCCCGGTAGGCTTAGAACTCCTTCGATTGACTATTGCCACGGTCTAATATATACACATCAGTCCAGTATAGCTCCAGAGAGCCGAAGGGCCTCTCCACAGAAAAGAATTTATTTCTTCATTCTTGCTCTCATTTAGACATTTTGCCTCGCCCAGGTTTAGTTTTAGCTTCTCTGTCTTCTTTTGAAAGATCTTGTCTTAACGACCATACTTAACCTTCCTCATCACTTTGTAATTTTCTACCATTCCTTAGTACTTCTTCCATCTGTTTGGCACCGTTTAGGGTGATCCTC
The DNA here is from genome assembly GCF_040958095.1 of Procambarus clarkii. Taxonomy (NCBI): domain Eukaryota; kingdom Metazoa; phylum Arthropoda; class Malacostraca; order Decapoda; family Cambaridae; genus Procambarus; species Procambarus clarkii. The sequence goes on from NC_091152.1 coordinate 22,967,219, forward strand.
AAAGGTCGATCTTTCCCTTTTACGTACTTTCCAATCCTCCTGTAGTCGCAGACATTCTCTATGGTAGTAAGACCTTCCATGAGGCCAACAATTTTATCTACTACTTTTGCTTCTTCTACAGCTCTTTCTGACCTAGATGTTATCTCCTTTTCTTTACAACCAAAAATTACCAGTGACTTCCATCAACTGTGTTTTGCACTAACTTCGGGTTAGATGTCAATTCCCTTCTCACTTCCAGCCTAATGTTTGTTTTATCCTGGTTGCTGTAGTGTTTGGCTTCCTTTACTGCATCTTCTATTTTTTTTCCTTCTCCTTGGCCACTTGTGCATAGGTGAGTTGCATATCTTTCTTGCACTGTTCTATTCCCTGTGTAACTTCCTCCATCAGTTCTGACAAAGCTGTTTATCCTGTTGAATTTCCTTATCTAACCTTTTGTAGTCATTTATTTTTTAAATTGCTTTAAGGGGGCATATCAATGTAAAAATTAAAAGTGGTTCAATTTGCTTATAAAATTTTTTTATGAAATGGTTATAGAAAGGGCTGCAGCTGGTCCAAGTTTCATCATCACACCCTAAACAGAAAAGGAGAAAAAAAAATAAACAACGAATTATGCAATGAATTTGCAAATAGTTTCAGGGAACACATGTGTCAACTAAAATCATTTCTATAACACTCAGATATTAAATTAAGCACATAATAAAGGATTCTAGTGATCAGTTTTTATCAAAAAAGTGTTTAGTGCAATAATATAATTTTTCAAAGTTACCCTTCTAAAAAATATGCAATATATGATATTTATAAATTTTTATAAAATCAACAAATAGACTTTGGACTAAATGTCTACTAGATTCTGTAGAAGCACAAACGCTACATATAAGGTGAAATTTGCATGTAAATTGGATTAATAAATGAAAGCTCTGAAGTAATTTGAAGGTGTAAATTACTTTCCAGAGTAAAATAAAGATCCAAGTTCGGCCACCTGTAGCTGAGCTTGACTTCGACAGATTTCGTTCATAATTGGCACCCTTGCAGATAGGCATCCATTGAGCAAGGTGTGCAAGTTTCATGCAAATCCCTTGATAACAAACGAGAAAAAAAAATTGGCCACAAAAAAAAAAAAAAAAAAAAAAAAAAAAAAAATTTACATATAAAATATATTGCACATACATATTACAATTATTACAAGAGTTTGTGCTTCTACAGCACATAGTAGACATTTTAGTTGACACATGTGTTCCCTGAGATTATTTGAGAATGTTGAACATTAGTTGCATAATACGTTGTGTATTTTTTTTCTCCTTTTCTGTTTAGGGTGTGATGGTGAAACTTGGACCAGTTGCAGCCCTTTTAATAACCATTTCATAAAAAAATTTATAAGCAATTGAACAACTTTTAATTTATAATGATATGCCCCCTTAACTTCTTCCAAAGCTATTTTTAAATGTTTATTTCCTCTTCCATGGCTTTGCAATTTGTTTCCAATTGAATTCTTGTCCTTGCACAAGTCTTTCACTAACCCTTCAAGACCTAAAACTTTGCTACTCAAGTGCTCATTATTTTCTTTCCATTTGCTGATTATTTCTACATGATAGTTCACTATAATATCTAATTTTACTTTTTCGGCTCCTTTTGTGGCCGATGACCTTCAGACTCATGGTCATTTGGCTTCTGACTTGTGATTCTTTGGTTTTATGAAGCTGAATTTGGATTGGCTTTCAGAAAATATGGGGTCGCTGGGTGAGGCCCTCGCATAGGTTGCCAAAGTTGCCACTTGCCATCTGCCTTACTGAAGCTGTTTGGGCCGATCCTCCAGGAGGCAGTTTCCATGTTTTTCACCTCACGCCTTATGTGTCAGCAGGCCATGCTGGCTCTCTTTGATTCAGTTTGGACCCCTGTCTCTTCCGTCGGCTTCACCGTTTTGTCCTCTTTTGTTTCCAGAGGACAGTGTTGCTCTGTTTTTATCAGGAACTTTGGCAAAGGGGGGGGGGGGACGACACTCCCGGAATGGTTGGTGCCAGGACTCAAGCTTGATTAGACCAGGGTAGGCCTATTGTGCCAGTTTCTAAGTCGGTGGTGACTGGTGCCATCTTCTGGTCTGGCACTGAACGGACCAGTCTGGCACCGAACGGTGCCAGACCCGATGTTGGCCACTTTGTTCGCTCAGCACAGAGGGTAGGCTCTCGGGGTTCATGTCAGCCCTTTCCCGGGTGGAAGATGTGGGGGGAAAGGCTGGCTCTTTTTGCCCACACCTGGTCCTATGCGATTTGTGGGCTTTTCGGGTCATTTCCTAGTCTTTGGTGGCATCAGCCTTCCTCCTTTTGGGGAGGTCATTGTGTGTCCAATGTTTTGGCCGATGGTCTCTCACATCATTCCTCTTTTCCACAGAGTGGACCGTCGATGTCGGTTCCTTTTTCTAAGTTTGAAGAAGCCCTCTGGTTGTTGGGTGGGTGAGCTTCATGCTCTGCTCCTGTGCACGAGGGTGTTGTTCATTTGGTCCTGGTGGTTGTTTTGTTGAGTTGCAGCCTGCTCCTCCTTTTCTGGCGAAGAATGACAGGGCGAGCTTCCAGAGGGGTCCTTTTGGTTGTGGATGCTTGGTTAGATCAGCTGGGAGTGCATTATGCACTGTGTCCAGTGGCAGCTTTACACCGCTACCCTTAAGCCACCAGTTCTGTTTCGGTGGATGTGTTGTGGGTTCATACAGTTTCTCTAGTTTCCTGTTCCAGGGCTCGTGTCTCAAGTTGTCCGCAGTGTCATCAAAGCTAGCCAGTCTGCAGTCTACCCTCATGCTCATGAGGTTCGGAAGTACGTCGCTTTGCTGGCCGATTTTGGTAACAAATTTTGGCCAAAATTTGAACACAGGGGTTTTGGAGGTCAGGTGTCTTGTTAATGTCCCTGATCCTCTGCAGCCTTGAGTTGTCCTTGGGTGTCTGTCACAGCAGTCGGTCTTGCCTTCAACTTGATACCTGCGGTGCTTCCATCTCCCTGGTAAGTCCCCTATTTTGTCCTCCTCTGCAGGTAGATAGCTTCAAAGAGCAAACAGGGCTCCCCTAAGAAAATCAGCTTTGAATGTAATGAAATGCCAGTTTCTGGGTGAGCCCCGGAGCCTCCCTGACACCCCTCACTCCCTCAGGTAAGCAGCTTTTTAATCATTAGAGAACTGACTGGTGTCTGCCCGGGCCGACTCCCTCCTTTCCCTAACAAGGTAAAGAGGGAAGCTAACTAGCAGGGGGATGGTTTGACAAAGTTTTGGTTGTTTGTTTTATTGTTCTTTTGCATTCTGAGGGCAGCAGTCTCGTTTTTCAACAATGTTGTGGTCTGTTCGGATTCGTGTACCTTTCTGGGTGATGGAAAAGACGATGAACTTTAACTGCCATTTAACTTTAATTAATCTTAACAGAAACTGCCATTTCATTACATTTACTGCTTTTTTTTGGAGCCTCTAGGGCTCACCCAGAAACTGCCATTTCATTACATTTAATGTTTTTTTTTTACAGAGCTTTTGAAAGAGTGTGAACAGCACGACAAAGCCTTTCACAGTAATTCAAATTCCCACAAAACTCTACCATTTTGGTTTCATGGTACTTAGGGCTCATATTTGACTTAAGTGAAAGGGGATTAATTCATATTACAATACAAGTTCCATTCCTGAGGGGCCCATAAGATGTTTGTATGCAGAAAAATGAGCATTGGAACATGATAGCTTTTCCTATTATGGGAATAAGACTGTTAGAGGCCTTAAAAGTTAGAAGGTCTTAACAGGCCAGAAGAGTGGATGCATGGCTAAACTTCTGTCCCTATTAATTCAAGACAGCATTGATCTAGCAAAATTTAGAGAAAAATAATATTTATATATGGAATGCCATAAACATTCCTAACATTGCTCTTACCGACTTGCATGCAATGCACTCCTTTGGGTCAGGGTTCGTTGCTAACTGATCAGTAATAAGTTTTTTCTTAAGCTTTGAGGAAATTGATTGAACAGCCTCTGCAACTGTTTGTCCTGTGTACTTTGGGGTGTTAATTTTATCTCGACCTGTGGAAAAACATCCAGACATGTAATTAATTCACATCAGAACAATTATTACAGATTAGTTTTAAATACGCACTAAGAATGCGAGTGATTAATACAGGTGAAATAACATCTAGTAATGAAGACTAATCTCTTTTTGGCAGCTGTCAACATAAGTATGATCAAGATAGAATGAAGAAGCTTAGCACAGCAATACACAGAACAAAAACTAACTTACTTTTGAGATGGAGTACCTGCTTGCTCATGACCTCTGCTCCTGACTGCTTGCGAGCTTTCACTCTTAAGAAATGAGTTTCCAAAGATGTAGCTTTTCGAATAATTTTGTCATCATCACTCAAAACATATGATGTTGTCACCTGACTATCGATCTGAGCACCTAGAACCTGTGTGGTAAATGACAATTATAAACTTTACAGACAGAATATTGCTTCATAATAACCTAAAAATCAAGTATAGTTTCCAACAGTGAGAACAGCACAGACGGAAATCACACAAACATGATGTATCAATGAGGAAATTCGTAGGAGCCATGATGAGGATTCGAACCTATAAGCTGGATATTCCCAGGCACACACCAGACAACCAGACCACAACGTGGCAAAAGGCTTGCAACCTGGGATTCTACTGAACCCACAAGCATTCCAAGGATTCCACTGAAGCCAAAGCAGGGATTTCACAATCCCCCCATGCACTCTGGCTGTTGTGTAAGAATGTTCTACCTCTGATGCTCCTCTTCACTACACAGAGAAATCACACTAGGGTGATGTATCAATGAGAAAATCTGTAGGAGCCATGATGAGTATTCGAACCTATGCACTAAACGATCTTCCGGAGGGTATAGACTCATTCCTCTCAATGTTTGCTGATGATGCAAATATTATGAGAAGAATCAAGACAGACAGTGATAGACAGAGACTACAGGATGACCTGGACAAACTGGAGGAATGGTCTAGAAAATGGCTGCTAAAGTTTAATTCAGGAAAGTGTAAGGCAATGAAATTAGGCGAAGGGAACAGGAGGCTGAACACAAGGTATCATCTGGGAGGTGAAATCCTGCAAGAGTCAAATAGAGAGAAAGATCTGGGGGTCAATATCATACCGAACCTGTACCCAGAGGCCCACATCAAAAGGATATCATCAGCGGCATATGCTAGATTGGCCAACATAAGAACTGCCTTTAGAAACTTGTGTAAGGAATCGTTCAGGACCCTGTATACCGTTTATGTAAGACCAATCCTGGAGTATGCAGCTCCAGCCTGGAGTCCATACTTAGTTAAATACAAGACAAAGTTAGAGAAGATCCAGCAATATGCCTCCAGGTTCGTCCCGGAACTGAGAGGAATAAGCTATGAGGAAAGGCTAAAGGAGCCGAACCTCACATCCCTGGAAAACAGAAGAGTAAGGGGAGACATGATAACCACTAACAAAATTCTCAGGGGAATTGACAAGGTGGACAAAAACAAACTCTTCAGCACGGGAGGGATACGAACAAGGGGACACAGGTGGAAACTTAGTACCCAGATGAGCCACAGAGACGTTAGAAAAAATTTTCAGTGTCAGTAGTTAATAAATGGAATGCACTAGGAAGTGATGTGGTGGAGGCTGACTCCATACACAGTTTCAAATGTAGATATGATAGAGCCCAATAGGCTCAGAAATCTGTACACCAGTTGATTGACAGTTAAGAGGGGGGACCAAAAAGCCAAAGCTCAACCCCCGCAAGCACAATTAAGTGAGTACAATTAGGCGAGTACTGGATATTCCCAAGCACACAATATTCACATCGTGTGCCTGGGAATATACAGCGCATAGGTTCGAATCCTCCTCATGGCTCCCGCAAATTTTCTCAGTGAGAACAGTGATACATCAGGTTCTTTACACACACAATGAAACAGCTTTTGAAATAAAAAATTCTTTTATATATTTAATTTTTTCTTTGGGGACTGCAAATCATCTTAACCCTTTAGCTGTGTTAGGTGATAGCCATCAGCAGCTGAAAATATGCTCTAGAATTCTATAAAGAGCCAGAGTTCACCTGACAAGAACATGTTTTCAAATCACAAAATGTTCTGCCTGGTCCTCTGACTTTCAAAACAAATCCATGGACCCAGAAAATGCTACCAACAGTTGGCAACAGAAACAAACATCATCCTATGTGCAAGCAGAAAAAAACCCAGCAACTATGCTTTCTTAATGATTAACACTTTTGCACTCCTGGCGGGTCACCTACTACTGGGAAGGTAGGTCGAGCATTGCCAGTGAGCACACAACCCAATGTTAAACTCTCACTTACAATGTTTATACTTAACACTTTAGTGCGCGCGGCACTCCCTGAAAAAAAAGCGGGTTGTGCGCGCGGCGTTCTGGGCGCTCAAGCGTGAACACAAAAAAGTTTATCATCTTTTCACGCTCCTAACATCAATTCTCGAGCTATGTTTTTCATTTTGGTATCAATGCGTTGGCAATAAAATTCTCTACAGGATCATATGCATAAAATGTCACCCAAGCATTTGCTATCCCACCACGAAGTAAATAAACACGAAGATGACTCGCCGTGACACCCAAACAGGAAGTAAATGTTCATACTCTTTCGTTTGTTGCCAGCCTCACAGTCATCCTACAGCGCTTATTTTGATATCACTGAACTCGCAATAAAATTCCCCACCCAGACATATGCCTATCAATGTCTAATTATGTTCCGCACGAGTGTGGGAACTGGGCGAAGCGTTAGCCGTGATTTCAGCAGCGACGACACTGTTGTGATGCAGCGCTTTGAAAGTTTATACTTATTTCACTGTCATGACATTATTTCTCGAGCTACGTATTTCATTTTTATAGCAATGTGTTCGCAATAGAAAGTTCTATAAGAACATGGGTAGAATTAGCCAACAGAGCATCAAATAAATTTGCGGCGAATAAAATCTTACGCAAATCTTACGCGTGTTTGTACCTATGAGCGTAAAAGGTTTTTACTTTGCTCATGTTTTTTCAAGTTTATACTTGATTCACTACGTTTTTTTTGTTTGTATAGTGTTCGGAATAAAATTCTCTACACAGACATATGCATATAAATGTAGAATCATGATCGCGGCCAACACAAGAGTGTGTGGAGTGCGCGATTACCCTCGTTGTGACACCAATTCAATAGTCTCTCCTCTAAGTTACAATACATTGCCGTTTTCTCAAATAGGCACAGTGCCTATTAGAGAAAACAAAAATTTAATGGCAAACATATTCATACAAACCCCAAGTCGATCTAGTAGTAAATACCCAATATAAAACACGGTCCGTAAATTTACGTCGTGATCCGACAAGCGGTTAGGGAAACCGCCCGTAAGTCCAAGTCGAAAATCCAGGAAAGTGTTAATAATAAGACTAAGCAAAACTTTATACAGTGGTACCTCGGAATACGAGTGTCCCTATATACGAGTTTTTCGGAATACGAGCAGGATTTGCTCGGAAAATTTGCTTCGGAAGGCGAGGGTGTTGATACGCGTACAGGCCGACCTAGCACATGGTGGTACGGCGATCGCCCCTCAGTTTACCAGTGCCTCACGCCCAGTGACTATCCCGCCTCAATTCTTCACCAGGATTTTCAGTGTTTTGTTGGTTTTTTGGTCATTTGACCATAAAAGTTGTTGTTATATATCTCACCATGGGTCCCAAGAAAGCCAGTGGTAAGGATCAAGGCAAGTAAGCGCATGTGAGGATGACAATAGAGGAAAAACAAAAGATCATTCGGAAGCATGAAAATCGTACACGTGTCGTTGAACTTTGTAGGCAGTGCAACAAATCCATGTCAACGATATGCACTATACTTAGCAAGAAAAAGGACATTATGAGTGCTAAAGTGGCAAAAGGCGTAAGAACAATCACGAAGCAAAGACCACAAATACTTGAAGAAATGGAGATTAAGAAGTTGAAAATTAAGAAGTGGTGTCAGATGTGGGAAAAAAATGCAAACTTTTATTGAAAAGTCTCACACAGAGAAAGCTGAAGTAGGGCATTGCATTAATCTTTTCAATGACAATGTGATGCCTCACTACAGAGACATCTTGCGAAGAAGGGAAAAACAATCTTCCATGGACAGATTGGTTGAGAGAAAATCGAGCAGTGAGCCACAACCAGAACCAAGTGTATGCAGGCAAAACGTGCCAGAGAATGCACCCAGGGACTCCCCTTCCAAACAATAACACCTCTCTTCCTCCCCCTCCTCACCATCTTTACGCCTACAGCATTCATCAGCAAGGGTAAGTAATAACTTGAACATAGTTTTGCAGGTTTATTTAGATGAATTATGTATAAAATTTAGTTTGAAGTGATGTTTTTGGTAGTCAGGAACAGATTAATTCATTTCCCATTATTTCTTATGGGGAAATTAGTACAAACAACACCTGATGCCCCCTGGCCAAACCAATCAAGCATCAATAACAAATAGACACCTTCCGAAACTAACTGACTCATTCTTTGCCAGAAAAGGAGCCGGCTGCAGACGAACAAACCGCCCACCAGGGTGATAGGAACAAAAGACTCATTATCAGAGGAGAGCATGAAGCTTACTCATCCAACAACTGGAAGCAAGAGAAACTAAAAATAAAACCTTCAAAAAACATTCCTGGACTGAAGGGGAAACAGTAAACCAAGAGGAAGAAGTGAAGGCACGAACATGGTCATGCAGGTTCAGGTGACATATGAGCAGGACGGAGGAGAAACAATGCATGAGACAGCGTGCAAACTGGAGCTGAAGTGGTATCGACCACATATGTAAGCTGTAGCGGCTCCACCAATACCGCGAATTATGAGGCAACAGTACAGTATTCGGCATAAAATGCTGATCAAAAAAAGCCAAGAAAGAAAGTAGAGTACCACCCACTCAGACACTGAAGAACAGCGATGAACAGAAGGTTAATGAAGAAAATCCTGCCACAAAACCTCATACTGCCACTTTGAGGAAGCCCGCAGGTGGAACACCATCACCAAAGCCACCCAACAACCACAGAGGTGGCAATAAACATGCATAAAAAAATTCCAGATGAGTAGAGTAAAGGAGAAGGTCAAACCAGTCAAGCATGTCACTGGGTCGGGTTCAGACACCAAGCAGGCAGTACCAGAAACCAACTCTCCCTCTGTAATTACCTAAGCATAATTACAGGATGAGAGCTACACTCTTAGTGTCCCATCTTCACTGCACTCTGTCATATAACGCTAAAAAACTACTAATGGTTTTTCGTCTCCACCACCTTCTCACTTAACTTATTTCAACCGTCTACCACTCTGTTTGCAAAAGTTAAATTTCTAATGTTCTTCCAGCAGCTTTAGTTTAAATCTATGACCCTCTTGGTTTTAAGGTACCAGGCTTCTAGAATTTTACTTTATCAATTTTGTTAATTTCCTTTACTATTTTGTATGTAGTGATCATATAGCCTCTTTTTCTTCTATCCTCTAGCATTGGCATATTTAACACCTCTAACCTCTCCTCATAGTTCTTGTCTTTCAGTACTGGAAGCCATTTTGTTACCTGTGTTTGCACTTTTTCCAGTTTGTTGATGTGCTTCTTGAACTATGGGTACCTTATAACAGCTGCATATTACAACTTTGGTCTCACAAAGGTTATGAATAATTTCATGACCTTTGTGAGGACCCTTGATTCCCTGATCAAGGATGCCTTTTGGCTGGACTGGTTGCAATGGGGAGATATTTTACCTGTCTTTCCTGGTCCAGCTGTTGCTCTGGGTTCTGGCCAGGATGGAGTCCTACCAGGGAAAGGTGGTCTTTCCTGCTCATTAGTGGCTGGCTTGGCCTTGGTTTCAAATGCTGCTTGCAGTGTCCGAACCCAGGCGTTTTTTCTGCAGTCCCACCTCTTTCAGAAAATCGGTACAATGACATATCTCGCTGGTATGAACATCTTGGTTCACACCTAGCATTTCTAATGCATCTTTATTGCCAACATTCTCACCACATGGCGAGCAGATGGCTGTTTTGATGGTGTCCCACCCACATTTGTCTTAGCAAAGCAGTGAAATTTTGGTTGGTGCTCTTTTCACCACTTTCTTTCCCCTTCATCATCATTCTTCTGTCTCCATTCAGGTGGTGCTTTCATTTTTTTCTTGTTTCTTGACCAGCATCTTATGCTTAATAATGTCACTTCATCATTTAGTGCTGGCAGAGCCACTACAGCTTGCATTCGGTGCCAATACTACCTAGGTACCATTTAAGAATCCTTCTCATACATTGTTTCACCTCTGGCTTGGTCATGCAATGCCCAAGCCCTCGTGGTCTCTTGATTGTGTCCTTGCCTTTCTTTCTTCTTCTTCTTGGTTTACAGTTTCCCTTTCAATCAGTGACTCCTTTTCTAAGGTAGTTTTCCCTATTGGTGTTTGCCTCTAGTTGTAGTGTTGGGGAGCTTCATGTTCTTCTCCAGGGTTGTAGTTTTTATTCTTTTGACCCTGGTGGGCATTAGGTTCATTTGCAACCATCTCCTACTTTTCTGATGAAAAATGAGTCAGTGGGCATCTTGAGGGGGTCCTTTAGTTATTGATGCTTGGTTAGTTTAGCCCGGGCTGCATCGAGTGCAGTGCCGGGTGGTGGTGCTTCGCCAATACCTTTGTGCTACCAAATCTGCCTCAGTGACAGAATTGGTGGTTGTTCTTGTTTCCTTCCTTCCCTGTTCCAAGGCTCATGGTTCTCAGGTTATCTGCACTGCCATTAAGTCCAGCCACCCTGCACTCTACCCTTCATGTCCATTATTGGTCTTTGCTAACGTGCTGGGCTGATATTCAGACATGGGGGTTCTGCTGGTCTAACAGGTTCTAGGCAGCCAAGTATTTAATGTTCCTGCTTTGTCAGGCTGGTGTTGCTTTGGGTCATCTTTCTCGATCATTTATTTCTTCTTTGTCTTGATTGCCTACATTCTCTCTTCCTCTCTTATGAATCCCTGGTTCTTCTTCATAGGGAGTTAGCTTCAGGAAGCCACAAGGAGTGCTCCCAGAAAACTATCATTGAATGTAATGAAATGCCTTCTTCTGGATGAGCCTCGGTGATTCCTCAATTCCTTTCCTACCTTCCTAGTTTGTCGATTGCTGTGCATCTTCACATTTGCTGCAGAAGTACCTTGGAGAGCTGGAAGAGACCTGGAGTTTTGCCCTCCCCCCAACTGGTAGGGTGGGGGTTAATGCTAACAAGCTCATGCAAGTTTTTAGAGATTCAATCATTTGTTTAGATTGTTTGGGGTAGTTCGTTTGCAAGTTTTGAGGCTTCTGTCACTTTGAACCCAGCAGTGAATATAATTGTTTGCCGAGTTTCTAAATGCTTTCCTGGTGGAGTGGTAGTATCACCCACCCACTACACTTTTGTGATGGGGTCAGGATCTGGCTCTGGTCCCCAGAAAGCCAAACAGAACTCCACCGCTGATGTGATCTAGTAGTTGGGAGTCCACGGCTGATGTGACTACCCAGTAGTCACGAGTCCACGGCTGATGTGATCTAATAGTTGAGAGTCCACGGTTGACGTGACCTAACTGTTGGGAGTCCATGGTTGATGTGACCTAGTAGTTGGGAGTCTATGGCTGATGTGATCTAGTAGTTGTGAGTCCATGGCTGATGTGATCTAGTAGTTGGGAGTACATGGCTGATGTGACCTAGTAGTTGGGAGTACATGGCTGATGTGACCTAGTAGTTGGGAGTCATCTCAGTGAGAATAGCTTCAAGGAGCCATCGGGCTTATCCAGGAGAAGGCATTTCATTACTTTCAACACTAGTTTTTTCATAGGACAAAGTAAACTCCACTACATTCATATAGAGCTCTTATATCCATACTTTTATGATTAATATAAAACCCAGAACAAAATAGTTGAAATCAATGTATGATTTAACTACATTACCCCTGTAAATCAGTGCATGACAAAAATGACCCTATAAGGGTTAATAACAATACACATACAGTACTGTATGCATAAACATACATGTAAATTCTCTACTGTGAAAATTAACACTGTTCTGTTTAGTGGAACCAAATTCTGGGGAATATAACTTAATATTTTACTAGCAGAATGTCAGTCTTATCATTTTATGGTGCATTTTCTTGCTATATTTATTGCAGGTGTGAAATACTTGAATCAATGCAATTTTTTTAAATTAAGTCAAGATTTAATAACATAGTTGAAAAATATTAAAAATTTATACAGAATCCATTTCTGTATAATTTCTGTATAATCCATTTCTTATTTTCCATTTGAAAATATAATGACATACTATTCTATTCATCATACCTCATTTGTTTGGTTGAAGTAAGCTACTGGCACCACGGTTTTGCAATTCTTCTTCAATTTTGTTACATGGGTTGAGTCAAGCATCTTGTATGTGACCTCACACTTCCCTGAAGCATCTACTTCTGTCTCCTTCGCATTTTTGACTTGGTGCTGTTAAGGATACGAGTTAGAATATTGCCATACAACTGCTATTCACAATTTGGTTTACATATACACACAAAACACTAAAAACCCTGATTTGAATAGTCTGTAAACCACATTTACAGGTGAATTGTTTTAATATTCCAAATTTTAAAAGCATTAGAGGTGGTTCTTGCCATAGAAATTTTAAAATCACAAATATTGTGAACAAGTTATTGATATAATAAAGATGTGTGAGCACTGCAAAAAAACAATCGTTGAGTGTAATTAAATGCAATTTTCTGATGTGCCCTCAATAGCTTCCTGACCTAAACTCATGTACTGCTATGCCTAAGGTATATGCAGCAATCCTCTGACTGGCCCCTTGTCTACCAGGAGCCTAGACCAGAATCTGACTCTGAGAGGTGAGGGAAGCTTGGAAATCAGAAATCAACCCAAAACTGAGGGTAAAAACAGAAAACAAACCCAACAAACAAGCAACGACCTAAAAAAAATTAAGTTTAAGGATTTGCACAGAGGGAACAAAGCAAACGATCATTGCTGCAGTGTAATGACCTTAACCATGACTGCCATGAAGTGGCACCCCTTGTCACATGGGTTCCAGCCAGCATGCCCCCACATTCACAAGCCACCCGAACTGAGCCTCTCCACCTCATGTAGAGCAAGGGAACAGGCAGTGGACGAGGAGCTACTGAGGGCCGATCAGAAAAGGGCATTTCATTATATTTAAAAGTTGATTTCTAGGAGGGGCCCCCACATCAATACAGTATCTCCCTTGAGTTAACTCAAAATAGTGCCTCAGTAGCAGAGGCCAGCATTCCTGAAAATTCAAAAAATTTGCAAAAATATAAATGCAGCCATGGGAGAGGATAGCAGAAGAAAAGAAACCAAGATAGAAGCATATCAGATTCATGCCAAATGACCAAGAGCAACGCAACCCCCAATGAGGCCGACAGACAATCAATCAATAAAGAGTACAAGACCTGTACTCTGTTTGAACGCCAAAAGCTCCAGAGAAGCACGAGCAAGTCCGAGGAGAAGAACGCCTAAGACATAATGCCTAAAGATCGCCCACTCCAAGTTTCTGAGTAGATAGGTGTGTGTACAGAAGGAGACACCATATAAGAAAATTAAACCGGACTTCGCTGCCTGGCACTCGCCACCAATTATGGAGCCCAACAAGGGGAGGCATAAGCACATGGGTAACTTCAATGTTAACAGGGACAGTATACATGGGTCACCATTGAAGGGTCATAACAGTATCCAAGGGACAAATATATTCCAAATGAAGGAATATAGGGGAATGCAAAAGTCTTCATGCACAACAAACACATGGAAGTGTGTTTTACATGTGCACCATCACAGCAGGCAGGAGAGGGAAGGAGGAACTAACCCCTTAGTATCTGCAGGCAGTGCATAAGTCTCCCTCACCCCATCAAGGAACCACTCTGAGGGAAAGGATAAAAGCAAATTTTGTGAGGAATAATAGCTGTTTTCTCTACTTTGGAAGCACAAGTAATAAGACCAATTAGGAAACAAAAATTGTTACACAGTGTTATAGGGAAGATGGGGCATGAGAGTGTAGCTCTAGTGGAAAATTCCAACAAACTAATATATATCGATCAAATAACAGACGTATTTATATAGCTACATCCTACATCATGCATCTATTGTCTACACCACTGAGGTCACGTAGGCTAGAGGCCATGGGTGGCATGATAGGCTATATTAAAAAACAGTAACATCCCATATGGCTACCACTCACAACAGACTGTAAAGTCAGCAAATAATGACGCCTTATGATGTCACTTCTCATTCTTAATAATGGAAAATTGAATCACAGCAAAATAATACTTAATCATACTTAAATCACCATTATCTCAATCCTATAAACAACTTTATCTCAAAATAATCGTCTAGAAGAAAGAATATTAATTCCAAAATGTAAGGCTGGCTACTCCACCAAGGAATGGGGCAGCTCCAGCACGAGAGCTCCGCAAAGCGGCTCACCATTTGTTTAAATTTTAGAGTGTGAACATGTGACTTTTTCAGGGACTTTCAGAGCCCAAGTACCACACAAAAACAATTCTAAACAAGGTGTTTACACCCTAAAACACTTTGAGGGGTGTAGTATACTATACTGACCCAGAACTATCATCTAAATCAGACAAACTTATCCATACATATGTGTAGCGAGGGCGAGCTCACATGTTTAGGAACTTGCCAGACATTGAAATAATTAGGTAATAATATATTTGTGGCAACTGCCGCCTGACAGCTCGAGCGGAGTAGACCTCGTCTGGCGAAGGCTCTGTCAACGCCCCTTTTTTGCCACACTTCCCTACCCTATCGTGGCTAAAATATGCCACCCACGATTTTTTTGTTATTTTTTCCATGATCAGGGAACAAAAATGAACACTTCTATAAGACGAAAGAATTTTTTTTATTTTTTTTTTGTTGCGACTGTGGGTGTGAAATCCATTGGAGCCCCTAGCAGCTTGAGGGTTAAGGGTTAATCATTAAATCACTAACATAGTTATCAAGTAATAATATTTGATTAATAATAAACAACTAATTAATAATTATTTAAAAAAATCTTGCTTAACTGATATAACTTGATATTGTTATATTCATTTAATCAAACCTCATAGTTTACACAATCCCCATGGCGTATTGGTAAAGCACTCCCCCGACACTTTGACCTGGGTTCGTATCCTGGCCAGATAGGATTGACTGGGTGCCAATTCTTAACTATAGCCTCTGTTCATCCAGTAGTGAATGGGTACCTGGTTGTTAAACAATTTGGTGGGTCGTATTCCGGGAAAATTAGGATTAAGGACCTACCCGAAATGTTATACATGCTAGTTGCTTTACAATAATGAAAGAACTCTTGAATATACAAATAAAAACAAAAACAAAAAACTAGCATTGAATGTAATGAAATGCTACCTCAATGGGAGCGTAATCTCGAACGTCCCAGGGAAGAAAATCCTGAACAAGCAAGGACAGTACCTACCGGGCGCCTAGGGAAGGTAATCCTAGATGCATAAAGCCTGAGTACTTCTTGTAACTCCTGGCCACCGCACAATACACACACAGCCAGCACAATCGCAAAGGGTAAAATCCAGCAAGATAATGAGGCCAGAGATAACGTCAGCTCTATACAGCATCAGTCGACAAACTGCTGGTGTCAGCGCTTGGCTGCCTGTGTGGGGACCCCTCCTGGGAAGGGGGGGTGTTGGCTTGTCGCCAACTAGCGAGCGCATTGGTTCAGTGGACATTAGCTTGTTTATTGTTTTCTCTTGGGGGGAGTTCTTAGCCACTGTTCGGTCATGGGTTCATGTTCCTCTGGTCAATGGCAGACATGACTATACTCTCAAACAGTGGAGTGTTCGTAAGCCATTGCTCCCTTTGCCTCTCTGAGGAAATTAGGTTCTGGCTCGTGGTTCCTGGTTATCTTGAGGTTATCTTGAGATGATTTCGAGGCTTTTTAGTGTTCCCACAGCCCGGTCTTCGACCAGGCCTCCACCCCCAGGAAGTAGTCCGTGACAGCTGACTAACACCCAGGTACCTATTTTACTGCTAGGTAACAGGGGCATAGGGTGAAAGAAACTCTGCCCAATGTTTCTTGCCGGTGCCTGGGATCGAACCCAGAACCCAGGATCACAAGTCCAGCGTGCTGTCCGCTCGGCCGACCGGCTCCCGACTGGTAGGCATACGGACTTCAGTAACTGATGCGAACTAGACTAATATGGCGGATATCAGTCCAATAGCTGCAGGAAGCTGATGGGGCTCCCCCAGAAAAATTACTTTCCAAGTAACTATTAAAAGCTAGGCTAGATATGGTTAATGAAATCTTTCAGATTTCATGAACCAGTATTTATAGTCATTGTTAGGTCTGTTTTTATTTTTATTCATGCAATCTTTTATGTTCCAAGAACTGATGTGGATGAATCTTTTTCTTCTTGTTGGATTGGGGTTTGGTTAGTTTGCATGAAGGGGTTATCCTTTGATGACCGCGCAAGTAAAAATGTTGGGAGACGCAATTATGTTGAGAATGACGAGATTTCAAAAGTGTTTGTGCTGTGCTGTAAATAAAGGAGTGGCGATTAAACAGAGGGGTGTGATAGAGGGAGACTTGCCACACTGTAGGATGGGATGTTGTGTTTATGGTGTCAGCCGATCCTTGGTGCTGTGGCGAGGCAGTTGTTTCCTGTATTTGGCTGTTGGCGGTGCCAGGTATAAATGTGGCACAGGTCAAATGTGGCCCAATTTGTTGGTCGACTGGAGATATTTAGCCAGTGCTTTGACTATTTGATATTTTTCATTTAACGAGAGGTCACCTCCTCCTAATATATGCTCGATGGTAAAAGGTATTTAAAGTGTAATAAATACTTGTTTGAAATTTACTCTGACACTAGCATTGGCATGCTCCTGAGGTGTTTGACAATGCGCTGTTGACCATCATGGGAAATGAAGGGAATGTTGGTAGACCTATAATGCTGTTAAATGTAGCCCCAGACTTTTGAATGTGATATGGTGGGTGTGAAGCAATCAACATTATTCCCATGATGCTTGCTTTACTGACAGTATAGTTTTTTTGGCTGCTGCTGTCAACTTTCACCAGAGATTGTATTGACCCAGTTTTTCAAGGTGGGTCTTTCTTTTTGTATGGCTCATCGGCGTACCTACTTGATACCTGCTTGATGGGGTTCTGGGAGTTCTTCTACCCCCCAAGCCTGGCCCGAGGCCAGGCTCGACTTGTGAGAGTTTGGTCTACCAGGCTGTTGCTTGGAGCAGCCCGCAGGGCCACATACCCACCACAGCCCGGCTGATCCGGAACTTCTCTTAGAAAACATTCCAGTTTTCTCTTGAAGATGTCCACGGTTGTTCCGGCAATATTTCTTATAGTCGCTGGGAGGATATTGAACAACCGCGGACCTCTGATGTTTATACAGTGCTTTCTGATTGTGCCTATGGCATCTCTACTCTTCATTGGTTCAATCTTGCATTTTCTTCCATATCGTTCACTCCAGTACGTTGTTATTTTACTGTGTAGATTTGGGACCTGGCCCTCCAGTATTTTCCACGTGTATATTATTTGGTATCTCTCTCGTCTCCTTTCTAGAGAGTACATTTGGAGAGCTTTGAGACGATCCCAATAATTTAGGTGTTTTATCTCGTCTATGCGTGCCGTATATATTCTCTGTATTCCCTCTATTTCAGCAATCTCTCCTGCTCTGAAGGGGGAAGTGAGTACTGAGCAGTACTCGAGACGGGACAACACAAGTGACTTGAAGAGTACAACCATTGTGATGGGATCCCTGGATTTGAAAGTTCTCGTAATCCATCTGATCATTTTTCTGGCTGACGCGATATTTGCTTGGTTATGCTCCCTAAACGTTAGATCGTCGGACATCATTATTCCCAAATCCTTGACATGCTGTTTTTCTACTATGGGAAGATTCGATTGTGTTTTGTACCCTGTATTATGTTTCAGATCCTCATTTTTGCCGTACCTGAGTACCTGAAATTTATCACTGTTAAACATCATGTTATTTTCTGCTGCCCAATCGAAAACTTTGTTGACATCTGCTTGTAGTTTTTCAATGTCTTCAGCAGATATAATTTTCATGCTGAATTTTGTGTCATCTGCAAAGGACGACACAAAGCTGTGACGTGTATTTTTATCTATATCAGATATGAGAATAGGAAACAGTAGCAGTGCAAGGACTGTACCTTGAGGTACAGAGCTTTTAACATCGCTTGGACTCGATTTTATCTGACTGTTACTCTTTGTGTTCTGTTTGACAGGAAATTAAGTATCCAGCGTCCTACTTTTCCAGTTATTCCCATTAACCTCATTTTGTGAGCTATCACCCCATGGTCACATTTGTCGAACGCCTTTGCAAAGTCTGTGTATACAACATCTGCATTTTGCTTTTCTTCTAGGGCTTCTGTGATTTTGTCATAGTGGTTGAGTAACTGTGACAGACAGGATCTTCCTGCTCTAAATCCACATTGTCCTGGATTGTGCAATTCATTGTTTTCCATAAAACTAGAAATGGCCACTGCCTTTTGAACGAAAGGCGGTGGAGTTTCTGATGGGGAAGGAAGAGACAACTGTGCATCGCGTTCCGCAAGGCGCGGTGCGGCCAGCCTGGGTGGCATAAAAAGCGCGGGAAGTCAGGTCTCTCCCTCACTCCACCAGCCAGACGTTTGTCTGGCTGGTGTAGCCCAGCTCGTTTGTCCCAGACGTTTGTCTGGCTGGTGTAGCCCAGCTCGTTCGTCCCAGACGTTTGTCTGGCCGGTGTAGCCCAGCTTGTTCGTCCCAGACGTTTGTCTGGCCGGTGTAGCCCAGCTTGTTCGTCCCAGACGTTTGTCTGGCCGATGTAGCCCAGCTTGTTCGTCCCAGACGTTTGTCTGGCCGATGTAGCCCAGCTTGTTCGTCCCAGACGTTTGTCTGGCTGATGTAGCCCAGCTTGTTCGTCCCAGACGTTTGTCTGGCTGATGTAGCCCAGCTTGTTCGTCCCAGACGTTTGTCTGGCTGATGTAGCCCAGCTTGTTCGTCCCAGACGTTTGTCTGGCTGATGTAGCCCAGCTTGTTCGTCCCAGACGTTTGTCTGGCTGATGTAGCCCAGCTTGTTCGTCCCAGACGTTTGTCTGGCTGGTGTAGCCCAGCTTGTTCGTCCCAGACGTTTTGTCTGACCGGTGGAGCCCAGCTTGTTCGTACACTGACGTTTAATCTGGCCGGTGTAGCCCGGTCTGTTCGTACCCAGTCGTCTGGGCTGGCCGGGGCATCCCGGCTTGTTCGTACCCAGTCGTTTGGGCTGGCCGGTGTATCCCGGTTTGTTCGTCCACAGTTGTTTGCTTGCCCGGTGTCCCTAGTTATGATCGCCCCAGCCGTTTGGCCTGACTGGGGTAGTCCGGCCTGTTTGATCCATGACGTCTCGTCCTTACGGTGTAGCCGCCTGTTGTTCCCGCACGTACACGTTCCCTCCTGTTTCCCTGCCCTGTCCTACTCCAGTGCAGGCACATGCCGTCGAGCGGTCTGTCCGCTTGGGTGGGCTATGCTATTTTATTATCTTTTATTTAAGTTTCTAAATCAATTTATTGCATTGTTCAGCTTTCAGTTTTGCCTTGTATTTACTTACTATCCCTCTTGCATCGTTAATGCAGTGTCCATTGCTGTGGGATACTCAATTAAATTTGCTTCTCTTTTGAGAATATTATTGCTTTAAGCTAGCCAATCTCCCTTGATTAGTACTGTTTTAATAACCATTCCATCCCTTGAACATTACAGTTTTACTCTATCCAAACCATACCATGCATATATTACTGTTTAACCTACCATCCTATCCCTTGATTAATCCCGCTTTAAGCTACCAAATCTTCCCAAGATTACCACTGTTGTTGTTGGCCTCGTGGAAGGTCTTACAACCATAGAGAATGTGTGCGACTACAGGAGAATAGGCAGGTACGTAAAAGGGAAAGATCGACCTTTGAGGATCACCCTAAACGGTGCCAAACAGATGGAAGAAGTACTAAGGAATGCTAGAAAATTGCAAAGTGATGAGGATGGGAAAGGGTGGTCGTTAAGACGAGATCTTTCAAAAGAAGATAGAGAGAAGCTGAAACTGAACCTCGCCGAGGTAAAACATTTAAATGAGAGCAGGAATGAAGAAGAAATAAATTCTTTTTTCTACAAAGTGATAGGGGTAGGCAAACCAGTAATTTGGTACATAAAAGCAAACCAACAAAATCAATAGAGAGAGGGGGAGTGAAGAATAAGGAGAGGGGGAACAAGTTCCTGAAGACTGCATACACCAACATAGATGGAGTGAGATCGAAGATACTGGAGTTAAGTGATGTAATACAGCTGCAGACACCAGACATTGTTGCACTCACGGAGACAAAACTTGAAGATGTAATTTTAAATGAGGTCATATTCCCAAGGGGCTACTCAATTTGGAGACGGGACAGAAAAATTAGGAAAGGCGGTGGCGTTGCTGTGCTGGTAAAAGAACACCTAAAGGCGAACGAAATAATGACTGCCAATCCACAAGAAGTTGACATAATAGCACTAGAGATCTGCCATGAGGATGATAAACTAATGATAATAAATGCATATAGTCCACCGCCAAGCAGCACATGGTCAAAGGAGGAGCTAGATAGTAAACGTGAAGGTCTTATAACAATAATGAGAGAGATTATAGCGAGAGCGGATAACGATAGATCACGACTGTTGATAGTCGGTGACTTCAACTTGAAATCCATAGACTGGGAAGCATATGAAGCTAAAACAGAAGATTTTTGGACCTGTAAATTTGTAGACCTCATCCTGGAAACATTCTTGTATCAACATGTTAAACAAGCTACGAGGATGAGGGAAGGGGACGTTCCCTCCATGCTAGATTTGATATTTACCAGGAAGGAGGAAGAGATATTTGACATTCAGTACCTTCCTCCCTTGGGTAAAAGTGACCCAAAAAGACATCTTTTTTGGAATAAAGTATGCAATGCGTTATAAGCTGGAAGAAAATAAAGAGGTTGAAGCAGTTGAAAAACCAGACTTCAGGAGAGGACATTATGGTGACCTTAGAAATTTTTTTAGTGAGTATAATTGGACAGACTTGATGCTAGGCAAGGAAGTGAATGAGATGTATGTCAAGTTTTGTGAAATATATGATAAAGGCACAAAAAAAATTTATACCAAAACAGAGATGCAGAACTAGGAAACAGGATTGGTTCAATAGAAATTGCGAGAGGGCTAGAGACCAAAAGACACAAAAATGGAATTAATACAGGAAGAGGCCGAACCCCCAAACATACCAGCGATACAAAGATGCGAGAAACAACTACACGACAGTGAGGAGAGAAGCAGAAAGAAATTTTGAAAAAGGGATTGCAGACAAATGTAAAACAGAACCAGGTCTATTCTATAAATTCATAAACAACAAATTGCAGGTAAAGGATAATATTCAGAGGTTGAAAATGGGAAATAGATTCACGGAAGATGAAAAGGAAATGTGTGAAACACTAAACGAAAAGTTCCAAAGTGTGTTTGTACAAAATGAAATCTTTAGGGAACCAGATACAATAAGAATTCCAGAGAACAACATAGAGCACATAGAGGTGTCTAGAGACGAAGTGGAAAAAATGCTCAAGGAGCTCGGTAAGAACAAAGCAGCTGGCCCAGATGGCGTTTCACCATGGGTTCTGAGAGAATGTGCATCTGAGCTCAGCATTCCACTTCACCTGATCTTTCAGGCATCCCTGTGTACAGGAATCGTAGCAGACGTGTGGAAACAGGCTAACATAGTTCCAATCTACAAAAGTGGCAGCAGGGAAGACCCCCTCAATTATAGACCTGTATCATTGACAAGTGTAATAGTGAGAGTATTGGAAAAACTAATCAAAACTAAATGGGTAGAACACCTAGAGAGAAATGATATAATATCAGACAGACAGTATGGTTTTCGATCTGGAAGATCCTGTGTATCAAATTTACTCAGTTTCTATGATCGAGCCACAGAGATATTACAGGAAAGAGATGGTTGGGTTGACTGCATCTATCTGGACCTAAAAAAGGCTTTCGACAGAGTTCCACATAAGAGGTTGTTCTGGAAACTGGAAAGTATTGGAGGGGTGACAGGTAAGCTTCTATCATGGATGAAAAATTTTCTGACTGATAGAAAAATGAGGGCAGTAATCAGAGGCAATGTATCGGAATGGAGAAATGTCACAAGTGGAGTACCACAGGGTTCAGTTCTTGCACCAGTGATGTTTATTGTGTACATAAATGATCTACCAGTTGGTATACAGAATTATATGAACATGTTTGCTGATGATGCTAAGATAATAGGAAGGATAAGAAATTTAGATGATTGTCATGCCCTTCAAGAAGACCTGGACAAAATAAGTAGATGGAACACCACTTGGCAAATGGAATTTAATGTTAATAAATGTCATGTTATGGAATGTGGAATAGGAGAACATAGACCCCACACAACCTATATATTACTGTATGTGAGAAATCTTTAAAGAATTCTGATAAAGAAAGAGATCTAGGGGTGGTTCTAGATAGAAAACTATCACCTGAGGACCGCATAAAGAATATTGTGCAAGGAGCCTATGCTATGCTTTCTAACTTCAGAATTGCATTTAAATACATGGATGGCGATATACTAAAGAAATTGTTCATGACTTTTGTTAGGCCAAAGCTAGAATATGCAGCTGTTGTGTGGTGCCCATATCTTAAGAAGCACATCAACAAACTGGAAAAGGTGCAAAGACATGCTACTAAGTGACTCCCAGAACTGAAGGGCAAGAGCTACGAGGAGAGGTTAGAAGCATTAAACATGCCAAAACTAGAAGACAGAAGAAAAAGAGGTGATATGATCACTACATACAAAATAGTAACAGGAATTGATAAAATCGACAGGGAAGATTTCCTGAGACCTGGCACTTCAAGAACAAGAGGTCATAGATTTAAACTAGCTAAACACAGATGCCGAAGAAATATAAGAAAATTCACCTTCGCAAATAGAGTGGTAGACGGTTGGAACAAGTTAAGTGAGAAGGTGGTGGAGGCCAAGACTGTCAGTAGTTTCAAAGCGTTATATGACAAAGAGTGCTGGGAAGATGGGACACCACGAGCGTAGCTCTCATCCTGTAACTACACTTAGGTAATTACACTTAGGTAATTACTGTTTCTTTTATTTGTTCAGCTTATATACAAGTACATTATATTACGGTCTTTTTCTATTATTAGAATATAATATTCCCCTCCCGTTCTCACTGTTCTGTTCTACTCCTCCAGGGTAGGCGCATGCAGTAGAGCGGTCTGTTGGCTTGGGTGAGCTACGCCATGTTATCATTTATTTAAGTTTTCCTAAATTAATTTATTACTTTGTTCAGCTTTCAGTTATGCCTTGTATTTACTTACTACTCCTGTTGCAGCGTTAAAGCAGTGTCCATTGCTGTGGGATACGCAAATAATTTTGTTTTCACTTTTGAGACTATTATTGTTTTAATCTAGACCAACTATTCCATGAATAAGTACTGTTTAATTAACCAATCTATCCCATGAACATTACAGTTTTAATCTATCCAAACTATACCATGCATATATTACTGTTTAACCTAACCATCCTATACCTTGTATAGTCCTGCTTTAATCTACCAAAATTATCCATGATTATCACTGTTTACTCTTTTATTTGTTCAGCTTAAATACAAGTATATTATAATACGGTCTTAAGCTATTTACTTCTTCAGTTTCAGTTTGTCTTGTATTTACTCCGCTATTTATTCTCTGTTTTCTAGCACTGCTTAAGCTTCATGCCTCTCTTGCTGTTTTTGGCCTCGCTATGTTATTTATATTATTTATTTAAGTTTTCTAAAATTAATTTGTTACATAGTCCAGCTTCAGTTATGCCCGGTATTTACTTAATAATACTGTTGCAGTGTTAAAGCAGTGTCCATTTCTAGTGGGATACTCAAATATTTTTGCTTTTCACTTTTGAGATTAATATTGTTTGGATTCTTCCAAACTATACCACGAATAATACTATCTTAATATAAACAAACTATACAATGAATAATACAGGCTTAATATAACCAAACTATACCATGAATAATACTGTTCAATCTATACATGAATATTACTCTCTTAATCTATTTTAACTGCTCAGCTTTTATTACATTGGCTTTTATTATGATAGCATTGGCTATGTCCGGTATTCTCAATCACTATGGACACTTAACTTTACCTTTGCTTTTGTCTACTTGCGTATGTGACAGTTGCCGGTGCGGCAGGTGGGTCTCCCTGCCTGCTTTTTTTTTCCCCCGTTAGTCCTACCGATGCTTACTTTTTCATTTTCCGCAGTGGCGAGAAGCCGGATCACGCAGCAACTGCAACACGGAAGAGGGCTCAGGCGGCGTCGTGCGAGGACAACAGCGCAGTGGTTGAGGACGCAGCCGGCCTGGGCCAGGACGAAACCCGCCCGTTTCGCCTCCCCCTCCTCAGGGGCCTCCTCGGACGGCTCTGATGTGGACGGCGACCACACTTCCCAGAGGCCCCCTGCCGGCAAAGCGTGGGTGGCACAGCGTCGCAGCCTCCACCCCTTTCGGCCAACGATTGGACGACGCTGCAGGCGCCCATCGCGCAGGCTCGGGGGCCCTCTCATGTCACAAGCCTTCTGGGCATGGGGACCACCGGGGCCGACCCTGCTGCGGCTGCTACAGCCGCCCTGCCCCCCACCTTCACCGACCGTCACCCACGGGCCAGGGCCAGGGCCAGGGGGCATAAGTCAAGGCGACGTGCGAGCTCCTCCAGTCTGTCCTCCTTCCTTCCCAGTTCGGTAGCGTAGTTGCTCTGCCACCCTGAGGTTTCCCTCGTGGCCAGCGGGCACTCGCCCTTCGGGGGGGGGGGGGGGGGGTCCGGCCTGCGGGGTGGGGGTGCAGCGCCCGTCCCCAAGTGTTCCGCTGTCCGCAGCTACTACTTTGACTTTACAGCCATTCTACTAGTAAGCCCTACCTTATGTCAGGTAATTCCTTCTTCCTTGGCGACTCGGCCTCTGGCCTGGGGTTATTTTCTTCTCCAAATACATATCAGGCTTTCCCAGTCACTATGTATTTTTCCGCCGCCTGATTATTCTCCAGCTAGGGTTTCCCTTATGTTATGTTGTTCACTTTGGTGACCTGTTATACTTAGAATTAGATTTGTTACATTCGCCTCACTGCTAATTCTAGACAATAGGACATTAGGTTTCTGCAGAGTTTGTTACTAGGCTATAAGATTACGTTATTTTACTACGGGTGTACAATTTAAGATGTTTCGTGTACTTTGAGTTAGCCACGGCTGTGTTATACATTTGTTAAGACCTACTTAGAAGCCTGTTTTACTTCTGCAGAATTATTTATCCTGTACTAATAAATTTACACCCCCATGTGTTGGTGTCTTCCTTCCCCTGATCAGAAAATTTGATTCCTAATCACTCTTTCAAACACTTTTATTATGTGTGATGTTAGTGCAACTGGCCTATAATTTTTTGCCAAGGCCTTACTCCCCCCCCTTGTGCAACGGAGCTATATCTGCAGATTTAAGTGCTGCTGGTATCTCCCCTGTATCCAGGCTCTTTCTCCATATTACGCTGAGTGCTCTCGCTATTGGTACTTTACATTTCTTTATGAATATTGAATTCCATGAGTCAGGCCCAGGAGCTGAGTGCATAGGCATATTGTCATATTGTCTATGCGACTGCGTGATGTCGCAATGAACAGTCGGCGTAATGCGACTGTTCATGCACATTGCACATTCCACATTCCACCACAGTTTAAGTAGTTGGTTAGACCTATGTCCTGAGGTTTTCTTGAACCGTTAAGTGGCTGCAGAATTAATGGCCGAGGTGATGGTAGACAGCCATGGTTTGGGGTCTACATCATCTGTATCTGGTAGATGGACAATATCAGCCCATTTATGTTTATCTAGTTTCTTAATGTTTCACTTGTGGGGTGTTAGGGGATGGGTTGGTGGTTGAAAGTTATTAAATTTAATAATGAGGGGTTTGTGGTCATTACCAATATCTGGTCCAGTATGAAACTGTAGTTCATGTTGAAAGTGTGCCGAGCCAAAACAGATGTCAAGTGAGGCTTTATAATGGGTTCTGTAGTTAAAATAAGTTGCGAGATAGGTGGCGAAAGGAGAATATATGGTGCAGTGTCAAAGTAGTTACATAGATCGGTGCCTGCAGTGTTCTGGGTACCTCTACTTCACATGTGGGTTGGTTAACATTGAGATTGCCTGTAACAATGATTGGGTGTCGTAATTGGTCAAGATTGAATTCCAGTTCATTTAAGTTTGTTCCACCAGGGTTGTATATGCCAAGAAAGGAGGTGTGTACCATTGTAAGGTATTAACCACTGTGCTGCGTTGAGTTTATTGTGAAATTCCCCCGGTGCGCATGAAATAAAACTGTTCCCAAAAAATTATTTTTTCTTCGTAAAATGATAAATTCCCTTCCCTGAACATATCTATGTAAAAATAAATACCAAATTCCACTTACTTTGGCTGTGGGGACGTGGACAAGGTGCACTGTGACATCATCAGGGCCTGGTCGCCCGTGCGTGACTCGCCCAGACACGGTCGCACAGGCCATTCAAGCACCGGGTGTTGCCACAAATATATTTTCAATTATTTGTTTTATGTATTTCCAATGCGGTTTTATTTGTTTTTTACCGTATATGATACATATTTGTGTCCTTTACAATATGTAAAGAATAGAACGTTCATAATGTTCCATGGAACTGTGATACATGTGTCAGTAATGTGTCCACAATATTTATTGTCGCAATATTACCTGTTAAAAATTCACTAAAATTACAATATGTGCAGTTTCACACACTATTTACACAGTAACACACTGTATTACACACTCAGTACTTCGGAAGCGAGTAATAATCAACGAAGTAGCCATGATACACAGCGAGACTTCGCTCTCAGTGCACCAGGAACAGAAATTTTCGCTTCCTGTTTCTTCATTCTGTGTGCTTGCAAATAATGCACTCACGTACACCCTTGGCTTTAGTACTTGTAGGTTGTATGTAGCCAAGCTTGTAAAGCATAAGGTAGTATTGAAAAGATTATAGGAAAAGATCAATTTGTAAGGTAGTCTTGAAAAGATCACTTTGTATGGTCCCACACAGGAAGAGATTCAGCTAGCCTCAAAGAGTGTCCACCAGTTAGGAAGAGATTCAGGTATTCTTGAAAATATCTATGAAAAACACCACCATGGAAGCCACTAACACTGTTCATCTATGCTACTTGCATCAGATGCATAATCACTGAACGCAAAAAACGATTCATCTATGTACCATCTAAATAAATTGGAGATAGCATAGGATTGCAAGGGTGACGCTCAGAGCTACAACTGGATATGCTCGCTGTATCGTCCTCATAGATGCTGTATCACTTGCATCCAACCTGTGTGTTAGGTCCTTATTGCACCTAGCTTCACCAATATTATGACCCTTATGTTCTTCAAACAATAAGGTTTGAATTTCACCGACAGAACATTATCTTTCAACACCGCTTCGGACAGGTGTTTGGGAGCCAGAGGCGCGTGCGCCACCCATGGTTGCTCATTCAGTACTAACCCAGCCAGCAGCCCTAAAGCATTCTGGGATTTTTTTCCAAGATGGCTGCCTCTGACTAGAGGTCCTAAGAGTCCATTTCGTACACAACCAACCTCGTACACATTTAGAATTGGTACCGAAAAATCAAAGAGTTTTCTCGGTTGGCGCAGTTTCCCGCCGACCGAGATTACTCGGTTGGCACAGTTAAGTGGTTAAGCATGCTAAAGTTTCTAGTTTACCAGATGAATCTCAACAGGTACTTGCAGTTTTCTTCAACCAATAATCTATTGCACACAAATAGTAACCTTAAGAAAGTTGAGATACCTGCCTCTACAGTTCCATTTACAGAAGTAGTCTACACTTCAGACTACAGATAAACAATTTATAGTACTTTTTCTCATAGTTAATTTAGTGCATGTCTCAATTAATAGAGAATTCTCCAGAGCTCTCATCCTGTAACTACATATAAATATAAGCAATTACATTTAGGTAATTACACAGACACAGAAAAGACAGAATAGAATGTCTCATGAAGACATTCACATTTTTACTCTGATACAGACTCTGATACATGATATCAGAGTTACACTATGATCAGGTCACTAAGTACTAGAACTTTTTTTCATTCACTCTTGAATTTTCATAAACAAAAGTAATTTTTAACATGAACAATGTAATCATTTACCTGGTTTACTTCCTTAACATGCCTAGACTAGTATTTTAGCCTACTAAAATCAAACCTGATTACAATATACCTGGAACAAACTGGAGATGCCTTTCATAACATTGAGAACTGACGATTCCCTTCCATCAATATGATAGACTTTTCTAATCTGACCATTATCCCAATGCATATAGAGAGGGTGTAACTTGTATCTTTCCACTTTTGAGGTCTTGTGAACAAAGCCCTCAGGGGAAGGGCCTTGTCGAGCTTTAACAGAGAGCTTAGGAGTAACCACCTGCAAAAGACAGAATAATTAGCATTCATCCTCAAACAATCATGACATATTCATAAATTATGATTAATTATTTAAGGCGAGATGTGCTGGATAAGAATGGTTATTACTAAATTATTTTGTATTAGTCTTAATACAGTACTTTCTTACACAAGATTGTGCATCTCTATCAGGCAACTCAGATAAACATGTTTGTCTTGGATAAGTTATTTAACTGAATAGCCTGCATACACCTTTAAGCAGTAATACTGTACTGTAACCTAGCAATTCATTAATTGATTCAGAGTCCCAAAGAGACTACAGTGGTACCTCGGAATACGAGGGTCCCTGTTTACGAGTTTTTCGGATTACGAGCAGGATTTGCTCGGAAAATTTACATCGGAATATGAGCGTTGCCTCAGAATACGAGGGTGTTGATACGCGTACAGGCCGACTAGTGTGTTGTGGCACAACGATCGCACCTCAGTTTACCAGTGCCTCATGCCCAGTGACAATCCCACCTGAATTCTTCACAAGAATTTACAGTTTTTTGTAGGATTTTTGGCCATTTGAGCATAAAAGTTGTTATATATCTCGCCATGGATCCCAACAAAGCCAAAGGTAAGGTTCAACCTAAGAAAATAGTTGTGAGTAGAGGCAGTAGAGGATGTCCCTTCTACATTAAGAAAATTTGTGAAGTATGGGAAGAACTGCAAAGTTTTGTTGAAAAAACTCACCCAGATAAAGCTGTAGCAGGCCGTTGCATTGACCTTTTAGATGACAATGTCTTACTACAGACAAGTGTTAAAATGTAGGGAAAAACAAGTGTCTTTAGACATTCTTAGTAAGACAAGCAAGCAGTGAGTCGCAAGCAGTGAGCCACAAGCAGGTCCTAGTGGTATGCAGGCAACATGTGCCAGGGAGTGCACACCAGTGAAGTCCTCACTGCCTGATGTTATAATGGAAGGGGACTACCCTTCCAAACAGTAACACCTCTCCTCCTCCCCCCTCCTCACCATCTTTCATACACTAACAGCAGTCATCAGCAAGGGTAAGTAATAACTTAACATACTTTTGTAGTGTAGATTTAAATGAATTAGGCATAAAATTTAGTTTGAAGTGAGGTTTTTGGGTAGTCAGGAACGGATTAATTCATTTCCCATTATTTCTTATGGGGAAATTAGCTTCGGTTTATGAGTTTTCGGATGACGAGCTGTCTCCAGCAACGGATTAAACTCTTAAACCAAGGTATTCCTATATTTGAGTATGTACAAATCTCTGGTGTGCCCCACTTGGACTACTGTATCCAAGCATGGAGACCTAACCTTCAAACGAACATATGTATCTGCTCTGGAAATGTACAAAGAAGAGCAATGAAAACATATCAGAACTAAGTCATCTCTTATACCAGAAAAGGTTAAGGGCCTCAAAACTAACATTACAAGCCAGACATGATACAGGTGATCTTACCAACACCTTCAAAATGCTGAACAAACTGGAAGATACTAATCCAAATCACATCTTTAAAATTGCCAATGTAATTCAGACAAAGGGGAACAGTTTCAACCTCAAGTGACAATGATAGAAAATAAATGATTTTCCACACAAGATATATAAACCCATGAAATAGAGAGCATGGCTCTTAGCTTTATAGCAGAACAGCATGACCCTTGGGTTTACAACATGGCTCTCTGCTTTACAGCAGTATGACATGGTTCTCAGCTTTACAACTTTACAACATGGCTGAAGCGAGTATAAGGGTTACTTGCTACAGGATGTGAGAACTGTTAACTGTAATTAGGGATAAAATTATAGCTTGTGTAGTTAGTGCTAATTAGTTACGCCATTTAGATAATGAGATAATGGAGGGAGTATAAGGATTACTCCCTACATGGCTCTCAGCTGTACAACATGGCTCTCAGCTTTACAGCTGTACAACATGGTCCTCAGTCTTATAACATTACAGAATGGCTCAGCTGTTCAGGCTGGCTCTCAGCTTTACAGCTGTTCAGGCTGGCTCTCAGCTTTACAGCTGTTCAGGCTGGCTCTCAGCTTTACAGCTGTTCAGGCTGGCTCTCAGCTTTACAGCTGTTCAGGCTGGCTCTCAGCTTTACAGCTGTTCAGGCTGGCTCTCAGCTTTACAGCTGTTCAGGCTGGCTCTCAGCTTTACAGCTGTTCAGGCTGGCTCTCAGCTTTACAGCTGTTCAGGCTGGCTCTCAGCTTTACAGCTGTTCAGGCTGGCTCTCAGCTTTACAGCTGTTCAGGCTGGCTCTCAGCTTTACAGCTGTTCAGGCTGGCTCTCAGCTTTACAGCTGTTCAGGCTGGCTCTCAGCTTTACAGCTGTTCAGGCTGGCTCTCAGCTTTACAGCTGTTCAGGCTGGCTCTCAGCTTTACAGCTGTTCAGGCTGGCTCTCAGCTTTACAGCTGTTCAGGCTGGCTCTCAGCTTTACAGCTGTTCAGGCTGGCTTTACAGCTGTTCAGGCTGGCTCTCAGCTTTACAGCTGTTCAGGCTGGCTCTCAGCTTTACAGCTGTTCAGGCTGGCTCTCAGCTTTACAGCTGTTCAGGCTGGCTCTCAGCTTTACAGCTGTTCAGGCTGGCTCTCAGCTTTACAGCTGTTCAGGCTGGCTCTCAGCTTTACAGCTGTTCAGGCTGGCTCTCAGCTTTACAGCTGTTCAGGCTGGCTCTCAGCTTTACAGCTGTTCAGGCTGGCTCTCAGCTTTACAGCTGTTCAGGCTGGCTCTCAGCTTTACAGCTGTTCAGGCTGGCTCTCAGCTTTACAGCTGTTCAGGCTGGCTCTCAGCTTTACAGCTGTTCAGGCTGGCTCTCAGCTTTACAGCTGTTCAGACTGGCTCTCAGCTTTACAGCTGTTCAGACTGGCTCTCAGCTTTACAGCTGTTCAGACTGGCTCTCAGCTTTACAGCTGTTCAGACTGGCTCTCAGCTTTACAGCTGTTCAGACTGGCTCTCAGCTTTACAGCTGTTCAGACTGGCTCTCAGCTGTACAGCTGTTCAGACCGGCTCTCAGCTTTACAGCTGTTCAGACTGGCTCTCAGCTGTACAGCTGTTCAGACCGGCTCTCAGCTTTACAGCTGTTCAGACTGGCTCTCAGCTGTACAGTAGTATATCAATAAGCAGCACTTTCTTTATTAGGGATCTAGAGCGACTTAACACACAAATAGATCACATCCATGATGTTAAAAGTTAAGTAGGTAATTTAGATACTTGTTTGTGTGTAATATATTCACACTGTTACATTTATGGTGTTCATTAATATAATTTCAGTGCCTAGAAATCGTGACATACTGTTTGTAATAGTAAGACTACCATACTGTGGAATGTACAGATGCATCATCCTGTACATTGTACATTCATACTCATAAATACATACATAGCAACACTAGTGGCAGGCAAATTTATAAACCTTTTGCAATAAAAATACAATATTGTTGCTCATAAGGAGCATCTTATAATTGGTTATCATAATTTTATGATAACAAACGTAGAATTTACTATGTAATGACAAGCTACAATGTTTTTTCACTTGCCTTTCCCCACTAGCTGTCTTGATCTGCATCGCTTTATCTGCCACAGAACACACTTTGTTCATCATTAACCACTTTGTTATTTCCTGTACTTCACTCATTTTATCACTTTCCTCCCATACACTTTGCCCTCTACACTTAATAAACCCATAATCCGGGATCACTGGATGGATTCCTGGACGGAACAAAACAGTTGGGCAAGTTTCCTTTCACCTGATACCTCTGTTAAACTAACAGTAAATAGGCACCCGGGAGTTAGGCATCGGTTGTGAGAGTTGCATACTGGGAAGGGTTAGTAGCTCAACCTTAGGGTTACCGCGATACAAGAGAGATTGTGTGAGTGAGTGAATTACCTAAATGTAATTACCTAATTGTAGTTAAAGGATGAGTGCTACGCTCAAAGCGTCTCATCTTCCCAGTACTTTGTCAAATAATGCTTTAAAATACTGATATTTTTGGCCAACACCTTCTCACTTAACTTCTTCCATATTCTACTGATTACAAAAGCGAATTTTGATATATTTCCCCAGTAGCTTTGTTTAGTTAGCTTAAATCTGTGACCTCTTTTTCCTTGAAGTTTCATGTCTCAGGAATTCCTCCCCTATCCGTTTTGTTAATTCCCATTACTATTTTGGACAGTGATCATATCACCTCATTTTCTTCCATCTTCTAGTTTTAGCATATTTAATGCCTCTAAGCTCTCCTTGTACTCTTGTCTTTCAGTTCTCGAAGCCATTTAGTTGCATGTCTTTGCACCTTTTTCCAGTTTGTTGTTGTGCTTCTTAAGATATAGGCACCAAACAACCGCTGAATCTTCCAGCTTTGGTCTCACAAAGGTCATGAACAATTTTTTAGTATTTCACCATCCATGTATTTAAAAGTAATTCTGAAATTGGAAAGTCTAGCATAGGTTCTCCACACAATGTTCTTTATATGGTCCTCATATAATAATTTTCTATCTAGAACCTCATCTAGATCTCTTTTTCAGAGTTCTTTAATGCTGAAGAGCAAGAGCTACGAGGAGAGGTTAGAGGCATTAAATATGCCAAAACTAGAAGATAAAAGAAAAAGAAGCGATATGATCACTACGTAAAAAATAGTAACAATAATTGAAAAAATTGATAGTGACGATTTCCTGAGACCTGGAACTTCAAGAACAAGAGGTTATAGATTTAAACTACCTAAACAAAGATGTCGAAAAAATATAAGAAAATTCACTTTCACAAACAGAGTGCTAGAGGGTTAGAATAAGTTAGGCGAGAAGGTAGTAGAGGCCAAAACTGTCAGTGATTTCAAAGCGTTATATGACAGAGTGCTGGGAAGACAGGACACCACGAGCTACGCTTGTGGTGTCCCGTCTTCCCGTCGTGGTGTCCCGACCCGTGGTGTGTCTGTCTCGGATCAACCCCTTCGGGGTTACCTTACCTTGAGGTGCTTCCGGGGCTTAGTGTCCCCGCGGCCCGGTCGTCGACCAGGCCTCCTGGTTGCTGGACTGATCAACCAGGCTGTTAGACGCGGCTGCTCGCAGCCTGACGTATGAGTCACAGCCTGGTTGATCAGGTATCCTTTGGAGGTGCTTATCCAGTTCTCTCTTGAACACTGTGAGGGGTCGGCCAGTTATGCTCCTTATGTGTAGTGGAAGCGTGTTGAACAGTCTCGGGCCTCTGATGTTGATAGAGTTCTCTCTCAGAGTACCTGTTGCACCTCTGCTTTTCAACGGGGGTATTCTGCACATCCTGCCATGCCTCCTGGTCTCATGTGATGTTATTTATGTGTGCAGGTTTGGGACCAGCCCCTCAATTATTTTCCACGTGTAAATTATTATGTATCTCTCCCGCCTGCGCTCAAGGGAGTACAGGTTTAGGCTCTTTAGTCGGTCCCAGTAATTTAGATGTTTTACTGAGTAGATTCTAGCAGTAAAGGATCTCTGCACGCTCTCCAGGTCAGCAATTTCTCCAGCTTTGAAAGGGGCTGTCATTGTGCAGCAGTACTCCACTCTAGAGAGCACAAGCGTTTTGAAAAGTATCATCATCGGTATAGCATCTCTAGTGTGAAAAGTTCTTGTGATCCAACCTGTCATTTTTCTTGCAGTTGTGACGGCTACTTTATTGTGTTCTTTAAAGGTAAGGTCTTCCGACATGAGTACACCCAGATCCTTTACATTGCTTTTTCGTTTTATGTTATGATTTGCCTGAGTTTTGTACGTGGTTTCTGTTTTTATATTTTCAATTTTTCCGTAGCGCATGAGCTGGAACTTATCCTCGTTAAACACCATATTATTTTCTGTAGCCCAAAGAAAGACCTGATCTACATCTGATTGGAGGTTTGCCGTGTCCTCTATGTTGCCAACTCTCATGAAAATCCTAGTGTCATCTGCAAAGGATGATTGATGCAAAGGGGTTGATCCAAGACTGTCGTCTGGTGCAGTGTACCGTCGCCTTGTCTTGGGTGTCGCTGGTGGAGCTGCTCCAGCTTGCGTTCGGTGATGCTGTTCCTTCTGCTCTGTTCCGCTTGCTGTCTTGGGCGTTTTTTCACCTCCAGCCTGCTCTTACACTTCCAGTGCCGTTCTGGTCGTTGGCCCAGGTGGTCCATTTTATTTCTTCTCCTCGGTTTTTTGTGATCCCTTCAGTTCTGGTGAGGTATTTTTGTTTTTCAGGTCTCCTCCTCCTATTGGTGTTGACCTCTAGGGGTCGGGTCGGGGAGTTTCCGGCTCTCCTCTGGCGCCCATATTTTTTCTGCCTCATTTGGTCCTCGTGGTAGGTTGTTCGTTCAATGCAGTCTCCTTTTTGGGTAATGTTTGGGTCTGCTACTTTCCAGAGGGGTCCTTGGGTTGCAGCTTGGTTGGTCAGGCCGGGGGTGCTTCCTTTGTCGTTCGGTTGTGGCTCTTCGCTGTTTTCTGCATGTCTTGGCCTCTGGGGCCGTGGATGCATTTTGGTTTGCCCCGGTTCTCTTCCTTCACTCCTTCCTGTTCTGAGGTTCGGGTCTCCCGGGTCGTCTGCAGGGGTCCTTTCGTTTCGTCTGTGGTCTTGTTTTTATGTTCGTGCGCGTGGCATCCATCTCCCGGATCCTTCTCTCTTTTCCTTATCTGAAGTAAGGTAGCTCCGTGGAGCCGACGGGGCTCCCCCCAAAAAACTAGCTTAGAATGTAATGAAACACCATTGTTTGGGCGAGTCCCGGAGGCTCCCCGGCATCCCGGCATCCCTCCCTCCCTCCGGTCGGCGGTGTTTTTCGGGCTTTTTGACATCCAATATAAGAACTAAGGGCTGGAATGCCAGCGGGTGGATCTGGGGATCCCCCTTCCCCCTCCCAGGGAGGGTGGGGAAGGTGCACAGACAGCGGCACGGCGACATGATGACGTCATGCTAGGTTGTTAATTTTTGTTTGGGGAAGTTCTGTCCACTTGTTTGGCCTTTGGTCGTAACAGTTTTACCAGAATAGTGGTTTGTTTTGGGGCGCCTACCTTTCTGGGTGCCTGTCCTGGTCGATAATTTTGTATGGTTTCCTTCCTGGAAGAAGCACACAAACTTGCTTTGCTGAAAATTTTATTAGAGAGGGACCAAGCTCTCAGGCAGCATATATTGATCTCCAAACTGCTTTTGATACAGCAAACGGAGAAATAATCTTAGAACAACTAGCCTCTTTTGGAGTTAAGGGAAGACTGTTGACATGGCTTGGGGTTACCCGAGTAACAAAACCACCTCAGTCCTTTTCAAGGGGGTCAAAAGTAAACTTTGTGCACCCTTTGAATTGGGTACACCCCAGGATGGAGTGATAAGTCCTACACTGTTCAATGTTCTGATGCACAAATTAACAATTGATATTCCCACACTACCTGACGAAGCCGTCATCTGTTATGCCGATGACATATGCATTGTTGCAAATACCCAAACTCGACTGCAAGCTCTACTTGATGCACTCGCTGCTAAAAGCATTGAATGTGGTCTTGTTATCTCTATAACTAAATCCAGAGCTCTCCATCTCCAAGAGAAAACTCATGTCCCTATAACTTTCAAGGTCAACAACCAGAACATTGAAACACATAGGCAACACAAATACTTTGGAGTTGGTATAAACAGTGACATTGTAAACGATCTACACTGTAGGTTAAAAGAAAGACTAAAACCACTAAAAACACTTATTGCTAAGAATATTGGTATCAACATTAAATATGCTAGATAATTCTATATGATGTTTGTTAGATCTCTAGTCGATTATAATGCTTTGCACTTAATTAACTTCCCCTCCTCTGTGTTGGACAAACTTGTAGTACAGAATGAAGCCATGAGGATAATTCTTGGTACCCCAAGATGCACAAGAATCATCAACATGAGGGAAGAACTGAGGCTTCCAACCATACTAGAGAGAATCATGCAAATCAACACGACCTTTTGCCTTAAAGTCATGAGAGACCCTACATCTTCTGCATTGCTCAGACAAATTATTTAATGCTGTTAACACCCTATTGACTGGTGCCGACATACCAACTCGCTCCTTTAATGATAAATGGCTCAGCAAAAATGCTTACAATCTCATTAAACTCAACATTCCTTTTAAGTGCAATCTACCTGTCTCTGATATTCCTTTTTATCTGTACCCCACCATTCAAGTATCATACATACCTGTCACTAAGAAAAGTAATGAGAATCTTGCTCTTCTCAAAGCTGTCACACTCGAAACAATTGCCTCCTCCATTGATAATTTAAGATCTCACGAGCACTGTGTCTACACCGACGGCTCAGTCCAATCTTCTACTGGACGGACTGCACCAGCATGTAGGTTTAATAGAAATAATATTTGCCCAAAGACTGTCAGTGTCAGGTTAAACAACTGGCTGACCACCAAACAAGCAGAACTAGTGGCATTACAAGTACAGTAGCTACTAATATATTAAAAAACATTGGAGGTGGAATAATATTTTGTGATTCAAAGTCTGCTCTTCAAGCAACTGAAAACTTCTCCTGGAAGATCGACAGCAAGAACTTCGTACTACAAATTATAAACGACCTAATCGCTGCACAGAGTAAAGGGTTTTGAATCTCCTTTGTATGGATACCATCACACACAAATATAACCCATCATAATGAGACAGACATTGCAGCCAAATTGGTGTGTAACAAAGATGAAATTGAATTAGATCTAGATATCCCCATCTCTACTGTCAAAACTATATTGTTCCCAACACTTAGGTCTGATTGGAAAGAAATTACCGATTCCCAATGACCTGAAAACACCAATATAAAAAGCTATGATTTGTTCAGATCTGAAATCTATATCTATGGGCAGCACAAAGCGTCCACCAGACTATGCGCCACAATGTGTGCAAACTCTGAGCAGGAACTGTGGCATGATCTCCCACACTACATCACTCAATGCCCAGTTATTAGACCTTTCAGACCCGTTGGCATGATGTACTTGTCGCTTTGCAATTACTTTATTCACTCTCGTTTTCTTGAAGATAGCCTCATATTGCAACTAGATGTACAAAATTGCACCCAAAATTTGCCAGTGCAGGCTACTAAACATATGGCCCTGTTTGACTAACCATCCTGGGAGATGGGGACTTTTAGTTACCTTATTGTTATTACCTTACCTTTTGTTACCTTATTCACTCTTGTGTTGTTGATATCCTCATAATGCACCCGGAGTCTGCCAGTGCAGACTGCTTATCACGTGTCTCTGTATGACTAACCATCTTGTGTGATGGAGATTTTTTAGCATCCCGTAGCTTAACCCTTAAACTGCGCATGGCGTATATATACGCCCTGAGTAACATGTCCTATGGTGCGCATGGCGTATATATACGCCATAGGGTGCCAGGCCTGATTCAAATGGCCCGCGGCTACACGGGGTTCACAGTAGCTTCCTCAGGGCTCTTGTAAACAGATGCCATTTTAAAAAAAAATCATGGGCAATATTCTCAGGTGTGAGAGGCACAGTACTGTTGGAGCAACCAAGGCCGGCGCACGCAGCATGAGCGAACAGCATTGATGTTCAGCTTGTGACCACAGCATCGCCGAAAAATGTCAAAATAAATATATAATTGTTATTATTTAGCGATGACAATATTACAGATGACCAATGACTGATATAAATAACCAGGGTTGTGATAATAGCAGGATTGTTGTAATAATTAGCGCTGTGGGAGGAGTGATGCTGAGAGACGGAGGGAGACAGCATCGTTTACTGACTGTGTGGCCACCTGTTATTGTTTGCATTCACCATACCAGGTCAGTGGTTCTCTATGGTGAACACAAATGTAGATACTTATATATAATGTGTGTATTAGTGTAATAACAGCAAAAGGATTATGCTGGGAGGAGCCATATGGGTGACGGAGGTGACGTCGTCTGCACGATTTGTCTAGCTGTCTAGAGGGTGGCCATTATGCTCTTTGGGCGCACTACAAGCTTAGGTGTACAGTTACGGTGCATAAAACATATAGATACTTATATATAATATGTGTATATAGGGTAATAACACTGCAAAAGGTATTGTTAGGGGAGAAAGTTTAGTGCGTGTGACCTTGAAAGAGTGAGGGAGCCTCCAGCCGCCATCTGTGTATAGCGACGACTCTTAGTGCCTGAACTAACTATATCAACTTAGCTGTACAGTTGTGGTGAACAAAATATACTCATACTTATATATAACGTCTGTATATAGTGTAATAACACCACAACTGGTATTGTTGGGGGAGAAAGTTTAGTGCGTGTGTTGAGGGAGTGGCAGCGAGTGGTTGGCTGGTGTGTGGCGGTAACTCCTCGTTGCTTTTCGACTCTCAATACCAACTTAGTGGTTCGTTATGGTGACCAAAACATGCCAATACTTATATATAACCTGTGTATAGAGTGTAATAGCAGCAAAACTATTTGTTTATTGTTTTAAAAACATAATAATTGAATCACTAATATGCACATCATACTTTTGAGTATAGCGATTATTAACCACTTTTATTATATAAATATATTACAATACACACTATTGAATAATATTACTGCAAAAAACTAAGAAAAAATCAATCGGAGACATTGAAACAATTAGGTAATAATATCTTTGTGGCAACTCCCATCTGTCAACGCGGGTGACGCTGACCGGGTCTGACGACCGCTCTGTCAACGCCCACTTTTTGCCAGACTTCCTCGGTCAATTGCGCCCAAAATATGTCACCTACGATTTTTTTTTTTTTTTTTCCGTGCTCAGGGGACACAAATTAACATGTTTAGAAGACGAAAAAAAAATTTTGAATTTTTTTTTTTCTTGCGCACAGGGGTGTAAATGTCCCAAGGACCCCTGAGCAGTGTAAGGGTTAAAGAACAAATTCACAAGGGCCGTGACGAGAATTCGAACCTGTGTCTGAGAGCATCCCAGACGCTGCCTTAATCGACTAAGCTACGACATGGTCAAAAGGAGTTAAAACCGAAGTTCTACTGAACTTAATGGATCCTGCAGCCTCTCCGAGGCACAAACCAGGGTTTTACACAACTCCTCCCATGCACTCGAGCTATGTCAATAGGCCGTTCTCCCTCTTCGCCCTTACTTCATTACATTTGTGCCTCGGAGAGGTTGCAGGATCCAGTAAGTTCAGTAGAACTTCGGTTTTAACTCCTTTTTAACAATGTCGTAGCTCAGTTGATTAAGGCAGCGTCTGGGATGCTCTCGGACGCAGGTTCGAATCCTCGTCATGGCCCTTGTGGATTTGTTCATTTGAAGCATCACGGAATTGTGATTTCTGTGTGTAATCACATAGCTAGCTTTTTGACACACTGTACTCCCCTTCATATAGTCTAGGGTAGCTGCACAAATGCAAATGTACCTAATATATTAATAAAAAACAAAAACAAAAATTTGTGATATTAAATTTTTGAGACATTGGGGGATGGTGAAGAGAAGGGGCAGAGGGTGGAGGAGGGGGAACAGGAGAGGTGAGAGAGGGAAGAGATGGGTAAGAGGGGAGGGGAGCGAGACCCAAGCCCTACTTGGTACCCCCTCTAGTTATGTATAATGCATTAGGCCTACCATTTTCCTCAAACCCTTAAGAATCATTCCAAAGAATAAACAAATAAACCAACCCTTAGACAGCGGTCATCATTATACAGTATGTCGAGACACAGGGTAATGTGGTTATCATTATACAGTATGATTATTTTAACAATTATTGTCTGGGTTTCACATGTATGATGCAAATAAGGATATAATTAGGTCTTTAATATGATAACGCATGTCATGCATTATCATCAAGCACATGTCATGTGCTATAAGATGATAACGACGATAACCCGTCTATGTGGATGTAATGGCATTTAGCTTGATGCTTGAAAAAATCTTGTTAACATTTCATGATTACAAATGTACTTATCATCGTGAATGTTACTACCAGAATACAGTCATCACACGACAATTTAAACAATGTCTGGATTTCACATGCACGATGCAAATATGGATATAATAGCTCTCTATGAATTTAAACAAAGAGAAACAAATTATAAAACAATCTGTGAAAAATTGGAGGAAAAAGCAGGAAGCGTCAGCAAAGTAGAGCACTGAGTGTAGATAGGCGCTAGAAATGCACAGCTTTGCAGAGTGCCACCACCCAGTGAAACAATAAATGTTGACTTATTTTTGTGTTTTCTTACACTTTACAGAATTACAGTGGAACCTCGAGTGACAAGCGCCTCAATTTACGAGCATTTTGAATAACGAGCGTGCCGATCGCCGACAATTTGTCTCGATTGGCGAGCGTTCGTTTGATTAATGAGAAAACCACATGGTGCGTTCCCGCTGCTTCTCACACATTCTCAGACGCCTCCGACGA
This sequence comes from Procambarus clarkii, assembly GCF_040958095.1. Classification (NCBI taxonomy): domain Eukaryota; kingdom Metazoa; phylum Arthropoda; class Malacostraca; order Decapoda; family Cambaridae; genus Procambarus; species Procambarus clarkii. Next base: position 23,008,080 of record NC_091152.1, read on the forward strand.
TGCAAATAAATGATTTTTTTTGTTTAAAGATGCTAATGATGCTGGGATGTAAAGAGGTGACTGCTGTGATGTTGCAAAGCATTGATTTTTTTGTAGAATTAATGTTTTTCAGTGGTGGAACGGATTATTTTTATTTCTAATACTTTAAATGGGGAAATTTGTTTTGAAAGACAAAAATTTCACACGACGAGCTCGATGCCGGAATGGGTTAAATTCGTTAATCGACGTTCCACTGTATTATTTGTATGCAATGAAAAATAATTTTTTTGAATTTTTTGCTTACATACTCGCTCACAGACAATGTGACCATTTCTAGAAAGCTAGTGTCAAAGGGTTACTATAGTACAGTACCTACAAAATCAATGTTCTTCTCAAACATTTGTTGTTATTAAGACTGAAATTCTTAGCAGATTTATACATGAACTTACAGTGAGTTGAAGAATTTGCTCATGTGCATTGGTGGGGTGCTGCCAGACTGGCGTCACCTCGGCTGTCAGCTCCACCCTGAAGCCCACATCCTTGGTGGTGGACACAGGCAGCGGCTGTGGCTCGTTCAGCAACACTGATGTCTCGTACCCGTATATATACAGGGTACCCACCTCAAATTGGCGTGTGTATGCTGAAAATAGAGAAATGTGATAACATTTTAGAAATACTGTAGCACAAATATCGGCATACTGCAAGACTGTAAAGACAACCGAAATTGTTTAGTCATGGTAGGGAGCCGGTCGGCTGAGCGGACAGCACGCTGGACTTGTGATCCTGTGGTCCTGGGTTCGATCCCAGGCACCGGCGAGAAACAATGGGCAGAGCTTCTTTCACCCTATGTCCCTGTTACCTAGCAGTAAAATAGGTACCTGGGTGTTAGTCAGCTGTCACGGGCTGCTTCCTGGGGGTGGAGGCCTGGTCGAGGACCGGGCCGCGGGGACACTAAAAGCCCCGAAAACATCTCAAGATAACCTCAAGATGGTGAATGACAGTAGGTAATTGAGAGTATTCAAGTGAAAACTTTGGTAGAAGGAGAAGAAGGATGAAAAGATGATGGGCAGACATGGTGAGAGTGAGAGTACAGATAATAGGGGTGGGAAATAAAGCTAAGAGGCATCAGTTTGTGAAGAATAAATGTTGGTTGTATAGTTGTATGAACACACAAGTCCATACTCCCAGGTCAGGGGCGGTGAACCTTTTTTGAGAGCGGCAATATTGGTAATAATCTAATACAAAAAAATGATCTCGCATGCCATGGGAATGTTGAGCCAGATATTATGATTATTATATTTGTATTTTAGCATTTTTTTAAGGAAGATCAAAATACTTGAATGAATTCTTAAACAAGTCTGTTCAGGTAACCAATAACTCTTATGAATTGCTTTATATGGTACAGATATTGGAAATTCATGTTTTCATTAAATACATTAGTAATTCCCAATTAGTAAAATTAATGAATTATAACAATAATACAGCAATTAACTTTTTAAAGAAGATGAAGTCTTGTTGCTCATTTATATGTGCAGTATGCTTATTATTTTACCACTAACAAAAGTATACCGAGATTGAAATAAATTAAAGATTTTTAGAAAGCTTGGAAAGAAACAAAATTAAAGTTTTAGAAAGAAACAAAATTATTACTATTAATGTTTTTAACAAGACAACTGAGAAATAACAATTTATGAATAATATTTTACCTAATAAGTAATAAGAAATAAGCTTTGGTTCATATTATCAAACCTGAAAAAGTGAGAGTAAATAATGTTATTTTACAGAGATAAGTTTTGTTGCCACACCAACAATGATATTTTATATCAGGCTTGTATTTGGTTGCTATGCATGCAGCACTAGTGTCATTGTTAGTAAGTCTGCTCCTATAATTAGACATAAATTTCCTCAATGAAAACAATGAATCGTATGGACACAGTATATCAATGAAAATGCTGTTAAAATTGCTAATGCGAAAGTTTCAAACATAAAAGTTTCAGGAGTGGAATTTGAGTTTCAAAACCTCATTTTCTGCATTAAACTAGTCATTCTGTAACTGATCTCTTTCAATATCTTCTAGTTCAGCTCTTATAGCAACAAATTTTTGCCTCCAAACTGACTGATCAGTTTTGTTAATCAGTTATATCACCAAATTTTTTTAATTTAGTAAATCTTAAAGAAAACTGCTCAGCAATTGATGATGCTCAAAAATTACATTTGAGGGCTCTGAATATCTGCTTTCTCGTGAATTTTAAAATTTGTCATGTGCTATTGTAGGTTTGTGAAATACAATACAGTATTTAGAAATGTTATTGTCGACAACACATTCAAAAGTTCTGAATTTGATTTGAAAGGCTTTTAAGTTATCAAACCTTAAAAATATTTGGCAAGATGCCTGTAATTTGGTGTTCAGGTCATATAAATGTGAGAATTCTGTAGAAAAACAATCTACAAATCCACATATCAAATAATATTAAAAAAAATTAATTCATCAGAAAGATAAATTTTATTCAAAATCATTTAATCCAACAAGTCGTTGAAGGACAGAACCTCTACCAAGCCAATGAGCATTGTTGTACACAGATAGTACTGTAAACACACAATTCACCTCGCTCAGTTAATTCTAAAATTGTTTTTTCTGGGGGAGCCTCTTGTGGCTCCCTAAAGCTACTATCTCTGATAGTGTGTCATAATAATAGGCCCCATCAGTCGTCGAGTTCAATAGACATACAGTACTGGGTCTATAGCTGCGTGTGACAAGAGCCAGAATCTGGCCTCTAACAAAGGTGGCATTCAAGTATTAAGCTATTTATGCATGCCACCCACCGGGAAAGGCATCCAGAAAGTCAGTGAAACAAAACAAATCATTACAGGCTTCAAGAGAGATCGTATTCTCGAGAATCACAAAGAACTCCCCAAACCTTGTAAACAACCTATCGAGAACTTAACGAAACTAGTACCAGCTCATTTGCCCCACTTTCCCCACTTATTTCGGGGAAAAAGGTTGGCAGCCTACAATCGGTGGGCTGCTCTACCCTCAGTTCTATCTGATAGTAGCGGGAGTCGAGCCGACCCCCCTGTTGCTCTGGCTCCAGCCTCTGCTTTCAGCTAAGTGGTTGTTTTTGGCCTTGTGGATGTTCCTGTACATTTTCATGTAGTGTTAGCCAAGAATTAAGAGTGCATGCAGTTGCATGCACTCAGGTTTATTTTCCTTGTGCACTCTTTAGTGTTTACCTTGTACTGGGATATCTTCCCTGGAGTGTTCCGGGATCGCTTCCTTAGAGGGCCTCCTTACTTGTGGTGGCCCTTGCTCTAGGCAAGTCAGTTGTCTTTGGCGTTCTGCCTGTCCTCAGGTAGGGAGTGATTTTGGCTGGTGGGTACACTGGTGATTCACAAGCTTCAATTACAGTGCAGAAGTTAGCCTATGTGCCGCATGTGACTGACTGCATTGGCTTACTTGTATTTCCTCATACAATTATGATGTAGAATCCCAGTGCCTGGGTGTTCTGTTTGGTAAACTACACTGCGGATTTGGTGGTCTGATGGATATAACCCCTAAACCCACTCTCGCTTCATGAGAGTTTGAGGGTTGAATTTGCCCGTACCATATGGCAACATTCATTTCTTCTGCCCACACCATGCTGCCTGTTGGGTCGGTGCCTTCGACCCTGAATTATGTGGGATTTACTCCCATCATTCTACTCTCCTTACTGACCCCCCCTTAAAAGGTTGGAGCTTTTCAGGCAGTAACCACTTTGCATCCTGGGTATCCCGTGTTGCTGCTGTCACGTTGTGCGCCCAGTTGGATGCCCCAGTTGGTGTTTAGGAACCTAAAATTGGAGGCGTTGGTTAACTCAACCTTGGCTCCATCCGCACCTCCTCTTCCTTCCAATTCAGGCATGGTTCATCCTTCCTCTGATCTTTTTCCCTTCTCCTAAAACATTTATTTCTAGCCTCTTTATTACTAATTATATCTTGTACTGTATACCTAGCCCTAAAAGTATGTGGCAATGCTTGGAATTATACTGCATATGTACAGGAAGAAATGTTTGTTATCATCACCCCGTAGCATGTTCAGTAATATGCTGTTTGTATGTGATGTGTGTAAATAATAAACCAGGCATGACGGGGCAGATCTCATTGAAACTTAAAATACTGAACAATTTGAACGATGCTGATCCAGACAATTTCTTCAAAAGGTCAGATGAAACACGAACAAGGAGCAATGGGTTCAATTTCAACAAACCACAATATAGGACTGAAAATAGGAGATGCTTTTTCACCCATAGGGTTGTAAACCCGTGGAATCGCCTACCCACCGAAGCCGTAATGCCAAAACTCTGCTAGGTTTTAAAATACTGCTGGAAAAGATCATCGGGGCAAATGGATAGACCTCTGACAACCCACCGGCTTCCTATCCTCGTTGAGGCCACTAGTATTAGAGGCCCTCAGGTAAATTCAAGTATAATTAATATAAGGAGAGTATCAGAAAGGAACTCTGAAAACGATATTGCAATGAAAGCGAAAAAGCAATCTAAATTACTACATAATCATATAAGAAGGAAAAAGCCGGTGAACGACCAAGAGACAAAACTAAGGAAAACAGAAGGCGGCATATACAAAAAGCGATAAGAAAATCTGCGAGGTACTGAATGCCAGTTTCCATGGAGTGTTCACAACCGAGCCTGACCAGCTCCCATTGTTGGAAAAGGAGATGATCTAAGATGACAGACTAACAGATACAGAAGTGACAGCAGTGGTGGAATGGCAGCAGATACAGAAGTGACAGCAATGAAATGGCTAACAACACTGGATGAAACTAAAGCAGTTGGACCAGACAATGTATCACCGTGGATACTAAAAGAGCCAGTGCAGGCCCTCAGTGTGCCTCTACCAAGGATCTATAATGAGTAACTTATGAAGGGAGAGTTGCCCAGTTACTGGAAGGCAAATGTGGTAACAATTTAAAAAAAGAAGGAGATATGGAAGAGGCCCTTAACTACAGACAAGTATCACTGACGAGCATTCCCTGTAAAGTACTTGAAAGAATAATCGGGTTAAGACTGGTTACACGCCTAGAGAACATTAAGAATGCAAAGAACACCAACATAGGTTCAGAAAAGGAAAATCATGCCTAACAAACCTTCTTGAATTCTATGATAGAGTAACAAGAATAAGGCAGGAAAAAGAAGCATGGGCAGACTGCATATTTCTAGACTGCCAAAAAGCCTTTGACAAAGTACTGCACAGGAGACTGCTATTCAAACTTGAGAGGTAAGCGGGAGTAAGTGAAAAAACCCTAACTTGGATACAGAATTACTTAACAGGTAGGAGCCAGAGAACACAGTCAGGGGTGAGAAGTGAAACTGGCAAACCATAACGAGTGGAGAACCTTAATGATCAGTGCTAGGCCCAGTTCTATTTCTAATATATGTGAACGACATGTCTACACGAGTAGAGACCTATATGTCGATGTTTGAGGATGACGCGAAATCAATGAGACGAGCTGTGAAAGATGAGGATTGTAGGATACTCCAAGAGGATTTGAACAAGCTGCAGAGATGGCTACTGGAGTTCAATATGAGCAAGTGTAAAGTTATGGAAATGGAACTATGTGACAGGAGACCAAAGGGTCAGAACACAATGAAGGGAAACTACCTTCCTGTGACGATTCGAGAAAGGGACCTGGGAGTGGACATAACTTCATCATCTAACTCCTGAGGTACATATAAATTTGATTATAACAGCAGCATACTTCACTCTAGCAAAAATTAGATCATCATTCAGAAACCTAGGTAAGGAAGCATTCAGAGTAGACATTACACTGCCTATGAGAGACTAGTTTAAGAGTATGTTAGCCCACCATCATGGAGCCTCCACCTAAAGAAACACATTAGGAAACTGGAAAAGATTAAAAAATTTGTGATGAGGCTAGTCCCGGAGTTGCATGGGATGGGATATAAAAAGCGACTGAAGGAACAGAACTTGAAGACTTTAGAAAAAATTAGGGAGCAGTGAGATATGATAGCAGCATACAAGATACTAAGGGGGATTGACAGTGAATAAAAGACGAAATGTTTACACGGAATACTAACAGAACAAGGGGACATGGGTGGGAACTGGACTCAGATGAGTCAGAGATGTTAAAAAGTTTTCTTTTAGCGTGAGAGTAGAGGGGAAATAAACTAAAGGAGCACATTGTGGAAGCAAACACTATTCGCAGCTTTAAAATTATGTATGAGAGAGAAGGAGGAGTCATTGTTATAGACTACCAAAGGCTAGAAAAGTGGGATCCAGAAGAGCAAAGCCAATGCTTGATACTGCAGGCACAAATAGGTGAGTACACACTATGATAACTACCACACGCACACATGCACACACACGCACGCACACATGCACACACACGCACGCACACATGCACACACACGCACGCACACATGCACACACACGCACGCACACATGCACACACACGCACGCACACATGCACACACACGCACAAATAAGAACTACACGACAGTAAGGAGAGAGGAACTTTGTGAACGGTATAGCAGACAAATGTAAATCAGATCCAGGCCTTTTCTATAAATTCATTAAAAACAAGCTGCAGGTAAAGGATAATATTAAGAGGTTGAAAATGGGGGACAGATACAAGGAAAATGAAAAGGAAATGTGTGAAACATTAAATGAAAAGTTCCAAAGTGTGTTTGTACAAAATGAGATCTTCAGAGAACCAGACACAATAAGAATTCCAGGAAACAGCGTAGAGCACATAGAGGTGTCTAGAGACGAAGTTAAACAAATGCTCCTGGAGCTAAGTAAGAACAAAACAGTTGGCCCAGATGGAGTTTCACCATGGGTTCTGAGAGAATGTGCACCTGAGCTCAGCATTCCACTTCAGCTGATTTTTCAGACATCCCTGTGTACAGGAGTCGTAGCAGACGTGTGGAAACAGGATAACAGTTCCAATTTACAAAAGTGGCAGCAAGGAGGACCCCCACAATTACAGATCTGTATCATTGGCAAGTGATACAGTTCAAAGTATTGGAAAAACTAATAAAAACTAAATGGGTAGAACACCTGGAGAGAAATGATATATCAGAGAGACAGTATGGTTTTCGATCTGGAAAATCCTGTGTATCGAATTTACTCAGTTTCTATGATTGAGCCACAGAGAT
>NC_091152.1:23020230-23036843 GCF_040958095.1 Procambarus clarkii
TTGACAATATGCCCATGCAATCGGCCCCGGGTCCAGACTCATGGAATTCAATATTTATAAAAAAAAATGCAAAATGCCAGTAACACATGCACTCAGTATAGTGTGGAGGAAGAGCTTGGACACAGGGGAGATACCAGATGCGCTGAAAGCAGCAGACATTGCCCCTCTACACAAGGGAGGGAGCAAAGCATTGGCAAAGAATTATAGACCAGTTGCACTAACGCCCCACATAATAAAAATATTTGAGAGAGTGATCAGTAGTCAGGTCACTAGTTTCATGGAAACCAGTGACCTCCACAATCCAGGGCAACATGGAGTTAGAGCAGGAAGATCATGCCTCTCACAACTACTTGACCATTACGACAAAATCACCGAGGCATTAGAAGAAAAACAGAATGCAGATGTTGTATACAAAGACTTTGCAAAGGCATTCGACAAATGTGACCATGGAGTGATAGCTCACAAAATGAGGTCAATGGGTATAACTGGTAAAGTGGGACGCTGGATACTCAATTTCCTGTCGAACACAAAGGGTAACAGTCAATCAAATAAAATCGAGTCCGAGCGCAGTTAAAAGCTCTGTACCTCAAGGTACAGTACAGTACTTGCACCACCTTGAACCTTCTCATATCAGATATAGACAAAAATACAAGTCACAGTTTCGTATCATCCTTTGCAGACGATACAAAAATCATCATGAAAATTACCTCTGCTGAAGATATTGAAAAACTACAAGCAGATATTAAAGTTTTCGGCTGGGCAGCAGAAAATATGATGTTTAACAGTGATATATTCCAGATACTCAAATACGGCAAAAATGAGGATCTGAAACATAATACAGGGTACAAAACACAATTGAATATGTCCATAGTAGGAAAACAGCATGTCAAGGATTTGGGAATAATGATGATGTCCGACGACCTAAGGTTTAGGGAGCATAACCAAGCAAATATTGCGTCAGCCAGAAAAATGATCGGATGGATTACGAGAACCTTCAAATCCAGAGATCCCATCACAATGCTTGTACTCTTCAAATCTCTTGTGTTGTCCCGCCTTGAATTTCAGAGATTGCTGAAATAGAGGGAATACAGAGAACATGTATGGCATGCATAGATAAGATAACACCTAAATTATTGGGATCATCTCTAAGCCCTCCAAATGTACTCACTAGAAAGGAGACGAGATACCAAATAATATATACATGTAAAATACTGGAGGGCCAAGTACCAATTCTTCACAGCAAAATAACAACGTACTGGAGTGAACGATATGGAAGAAAATGCAGAATAGAACCAGTGAAGAGCAGAGGTGCCATAGGCACAGTAAGAGAACACTGTATAAACATCAGAGGTCCGCGGTTGTTCAACACCCTCCCAGCGAGCACAAGACATAAATATTGCTGGAACAACAGTGGACATCATCAAGAGGAAACTAGATTGTTTCTTCCAAGGAGTGCCGGACTAACCAGGCTGTGGTGGATAAGTGGGCCTGCGGGCCGTTCCAAGCAACAGCCTCGTGGACCAAACTCTCACAAGTCAGTCCGGGTTTGGGGATTAGAAGAACTCCCAGAACCCCATCAATCAGGTAAGCCCTTCCTTCTTCCTCCCCTCTCCCCCCCTCAGCCCTCCCTTTCCCCCACAACACCCCCAGCCCTCCCTCCCTCTTCTACCCCCCATGCCCTCCTTTCCCCATCCCCTAAGACCTCCCTCCCCTCGTACCCCCCCCCCCCAAGCCTACCCCCTCTCACCCCCCCCCGGCCCTCTCTTCTCCCCCCTCCCCTCCCCCAAGCTATCCCTACTCCACCACCCTCCCCGATCCTCCCAGCCCCCGCACACTCCAGATGCCCCTGGTCCCTCTTCCTAGGCCCTCCCATCCCGGACCCTGTTTCCCTGCTTCAAGGGAATCAACACAAACTGAAGAAGGACAGGAGAGAGTCAGTTTCAGGGTGATGTACTCGAACATAGATGGGTTTACAAGCAAGGCAAGTGAACTAAGGGAAAGAGTTGGTAGGGGAGGAGGCAGAGTGGCCCTACCATTAAAAAAGGAATGGAGTTTCAAGGAGATGACTATGCCGGGCTGCGAGGGATACAGAGACTACATAACAGGAACCATGACAATGGGATGACCAAGAATAGTAGTAGCAGTGATATATAACCCTCCACCCTATGACAGAAGACCCAGGCAAGAGTATGACAACATGATAGTTAACACTATAGTTGAGAGGACAGCCTCTGCTGCCTGCAGAAATAGATCCCATCTGCTCATCATGAGGGACTTCAATCATGGAAGGATAGACTGGGAGAACAAGGAACTGCATGGAGGTGAGGACACATAGAAAGTTAAACTATTGGAGGTGGCGACAAGAAACTTCTTAAGCCAGCACGTCAGGAAACCCACAAGAATGAGAGGAAACGATAAACCAGCGAGACTCGACCTAGTCTTCACTCTGAACGACTCCGACATAAGGGATATCAGTTTCGAGGCCCCAGTAGGAATGAACGACGTGTACAGTATACTGACGTTTGAGTATCTGGTTGAAGAAGGATTAAAGAACTCGAGGAAGGGAACTGAAAACAAAAGGCTGGCATTCCGAAAGGGAAACCATGAGGAAATAAGGAAATTCCTAACAGATATAACATGGGAAACAGAGCTCAGAGGAAAGACGGCCCAAGACATGATGGACTACATCACGTAGAAGTGTAAGGAGGCAGCAGACAAGTTTGCCCCGGTCCAAAAGGAAAACAACGAAATGCAGATGAAAACACATGGTTTAATCAGAGATGTAGGCTAGTTAAGCAGCAAAGTAAAAGGGCGTAGAGAAACTATAGAAATAACGAGACTCTTGAGAGCAGGGAAAGATACCAGAGTGCCTGGTTGATACCTGGTTGATACCTGGTTGATGGGGTTCTGGGAGTTCTTCTACTCCCCAAGCCCAGCCCGAGGCCAGGCTCGACGTGTGAGAGTTTGGTCCACCAGGCTGTTGCTTGGAGCGGCAGGAATGAATATGTTAGGGTGAGAAGAGAGGCAGATGGGCAATATGAAAATGACATCATAAGCAAGGGAAAAACTCAACCTAAATTGCTGCACAACCATATCAGGAGAAAAACAACAGTTAAGGAACTGGGAATGAAATTGAGGATAGGGGCAGACAGATTCACTACAAACGACAAGGAAGTGTGTGAGGAACTGAACAAGAGATTCCAGGAGGTCTTCACCTTAGACCAAGGGGAAGTTTCAGAGATAAGAGAGGGAATAGTTAACCAAGAACCACAAGAAAAGTTTAAGATTACCAGTGGGGATGTAAGGAAGCTTTTGCTAGAGTTGGATGTGACAAAGGCTATAATCCCAGATGGAATCTCCCCATGGATACTAAAGGAAGGAGCAGAAGCACTGTGCCTGCCATTCTCCATAGTGTATACTAAATCACTGGTAACATGGGAAGACCGAGTCACTGAGTCACTGTGAGGGGTGAGGGCTCAGACTGGCGAGGCGTCATCAGTGGAGTCCCGCAGGGTTCAATCCTTAGCACTATATTGTTTCTGATATATGTAAATGATCTCCTAGAGGGTATATAATCGTCCCTCTCATTGTTTGCTGATGATGCAAAAATTATGAGGAGGATTAAGACAGATAGTATGAGGCTACAAGATGACCCTAGACAAGCTGAATGAACGGTCCAACAAATGGCTACTAAAGTTCAACCAGAGTAAGTGCAAGGTAATGAAACTTAGGCGGTGGAAACAGGAGGCCAGACATAGGATACTGAATAGGAGAAGACTTCCTTCATGAAACGGACTGAGAGAAAGATCTAGGAGTTGATATCACACCAAACCTGTCTCCTGAAGCCAACATAAAAAGGATAACATCGGCGGCGTATGCAAGGCTTGTGTTGTCCCGTCTTGAGTTCTCATTTCCCCCTTCAGAGCAGGAGAGATTGGTGAAATAGAGGGAATACAGAGAACATATACGGCACGCATAGACGTGATAAAGCACCAAAATTATTGGGATCGTCTCAAAGCTCTCCAAATGTACTCCCTAGAAAGGAGACGAGAGATATACCAAATAATACACACATGGAAAATACTGTAGGGCCAAGTACCAAATCTGCACAGTAAAATAACAACGTACTGGAGTGAACGATATAGAAGAAAATGCAGAATAGAACCAGTGAAGAGCAGAGGTGCCATAGGCACAATCAGAGAACACTGTATAAACATCAGAGGTCCACGGTTGTTCAACACCCTTCCAGCGAGCGTAAGAAATATTGCCGGAAACACCGTGGACATCTTCAAGAGAAAACTAGATTGTTTCCTCCAAGGAGTGCCGGACCAACCAGGCTGTGGTGGGTATGTGGGCTTGCGGGCCGCTCTAAGCAACAGCCTAGTGGACCAAACTCTCACAAGTCAAGCCTGGCCTCGGGCCGGGCTTGGGAAGTAGAACTCCCAGAACCCCATCAACCAGGTATCAACCAGGTATCAAGGCTGGCTAACATCAGAACTGCCTTCAGGAACCTGTGTAAGGATTCAATGAGAACCTTGTATACCACATATTTAAGACCAATCCTGGAGTATGCAGCCCAAGCATGGAGCCCGTACCTTGTCAAGCACAAGACGAAGTTTGAAAAAGTTCAGAGGTATGCCACTAGGCTAGTCCCAGAACTAAGAGGCATGAGTTACGAGGAAAGCTGCGAGAAATGTACCTCACGACACTGGAAGACATAAATAAATAATAAATAAATAAATAAATGTTTATTTTGGTAAGGTACATACATAAAGAGATTTTACAAAGTTTGTTGGGTTAATAGATAGAGCTAGTACATACAATGCCTAAAGCCACTATTACGCAAAGCGTTTCAGGCAGGAAAAACATTAATGACAAAAAACTTAAAACTAATGGGTAAAAAGAATAAAATGTGTTGAGAACAAATAAAAATAGAGGTAAAAGAGGGGGGAAAATGATTGAAAAAGCAGCACAAATACAATTACAAATTATTACAGAAAATTACATTCAAACAGCGTTGTTTTGAAAAAAAAAAAATTACATGGGTTGACAACAGAGGGGTAAGGTAGGTTACAGGGAATTTATTAGGTAGTGCTTCGTTTTTATCTTAAACTGGTTGAGAGAGGTACAGTCTTTAACATGGTTGGGAAGGTCATTCCACATTCTGGGTCCCTTGATTAGAAGAGCATTTCTAGTATGATTAAGTCGTACTCTAGGAATATCAAAACTGTATTTATTTCTGGTGTGGTGCTCATGGGTTCTGTTACAACCTTCAATGAATCACATGATCACTACCTACAAAATTCTCAGGAGAATTGACAAGGTAGATAAGGATAAACTGTTTAATACGGGTGGTACGTGAACAAGGGGACACTGGTGAAAACCGAGTACCCAAATGAGCCACAGGGACGTTAGAAATTACCTTTTCAGAGTCAGAGTCAGAGTAGTTAACTGGTGGAATGCATTAGGCAATGACGGGTTGGGCATGTATGTGAGTGGGATTGGGGGGTTATAGATAGGAGCTGCCTCGTATGGGCCAATAGGCCTTCTGCAGTTACCTTTGTTCTTATGTGATGTGGTGGAGGCTGACTCCATACACAGTTTCAAATGTAGATATGATAGAGCCCAGTAGGCTGAGGAACCTGTACACCAGTTGATTGACAGATGAGAGGCGGGACCAAAGAGCCAGAGCTCAACCCCCGCAAGTACAACTAGGCGAGTACATCCCTCGTGAGTGCCCACAAGCCTGTAGTGAAGACGCACATGAGGACGACCATTATGTTAACATGACCTACCATGAGTATGGCATCACCTTAACAACCTCCTCCTCAGTGGCATCACCTTAACAACCTCCTCTTCAGTGGCATCACCTTAACAACCTCCTCCTCAGTGGCATCACCTTAACAACCTCCTCCTCAGTGGCATCACCTTAACAACCTCCTCCTCAGTGGCATCACCTTAACAACCTCCTCCTCAGTGGCATCACCTTAACAACCTCCTCCTCAGTGGCATCACCCGAACAACCTCCTCCTCAGTGGCATCACCCGAACAACCTCCTCCTCAGTGGCATCACCCGAACAACCTCCTCCTCAGTGGCATCACCCGAACAACCTCCTCCTCAGTGGCATCACCCGAACAACCTCCTCCTCAGTGGCATCACCCGAACAACCTCCTCCTCAGTGGCATCACCCGAACAACCTCCTCCTCAGTGGCATCACCCGAACAACCTCCTCCTCAGTGGCATCACCTTAACAACCTCCTCCTCAGTGGCATCACCTTAACAACCTCCTCCTCAGTGGGATCACCTTAACAACCTCCTCCTCAGTGGCATCACCTTAACAACCTCCTCCTCAGTGGCATCACCTTAACAACCTCCTCCTCAGTGGCATCACCTTAACAACCTCCTCCTCAGTGGCATCACCTTAACAACCTCCTCCTCAGTGGCATCACCTTAACAACCTCCTCCTCAGTGGCATCACCTTAACAACCTCCTCCTCAGTGGCATCACCTTAACAACCTCCTCCTCAGTGGCATCACCTTAACAACCTCCTCCTCAGTGGCATCACCTTAACAACCTCCTCCTCAGTGGCATCACCCTAAGAACCTCCTCCTCAGTGGCATCACCTTAACAACCTCCTCCTCAGTGGCATCACCTTAACAACCTCCTCCTCAGTGGCATCACCTTAACAACCTCCTCCTCAGTGGCATCACCTTAACAACCTCCTCCTCAGTGGCATCACCTTAACAACCTCCTCCTCAGTGGCATCACCTTAACAACAACCTCCTCAGTGGGATCACCTTAACAACCTCCTCCTCAGTGGCATCACCTTAACAACCTCCTCCTCAGTGGCATCACCTTAACAACCTCCTCCTCAGTGGCATCACCTTAACAACCTCCTCCTCAGTGGCATCACCTTAACAACCTCCTCCTCAGTGGCATCACCTTAACAACCTCCTCCTCAGTGGCATCACCTTAACAACCTCCTCCTCAGTGGCATCACCTTAACAACCTCCTCCTCAGTGGCATCACCTTAACAACCTCCTCCTCAGTGGGATCACCTTAACAACCTCCTCCTCAGTGGCATCACCTTAACCTCCTCCTCAGTGGCATCACCTTAACAACCTCCTCCTCAGTGGCATCACCTTAACAACCTCCTCCTCAGTGGCATCACCTTAACAACCTCCTCCTCAGTGGCATCACCTTAACAACCTCCTCCTCAGTGGCATCACCTTAACAACCTCCTCCTCAGTGGCATCACCTTAACAACCTCCTCCTCAGTGGCATCACCTTAACAACCTCCTCCTCAGTGGGATCACCTTAACAACCTCCTCCTCAGTGGCATCACCTTAACCTCCTCCTCAGTGGCATCACCTTAACAACCTCCTCCTCAGTGGCATCACCTTAACAACCTCCTCCTCAGTGGCATCACCTTAACAACCTCCTCCTCAGTGGCATCACCTTAACAACCTCCTCCTCAGTGGCATCACCTTAACCTCCTCCTCAGTGGCATCACCTTAACCTCCTCCTCAGTGGGATCACCTTAACCTCCTCCTCAGTGGGATCACCTTAACAACCTCCTCCTCAGTGGGATCACCTTAACAACCTCCTCCTCAGTGGCATCACCTTAACAACCTCCTCCTCAGTGGGATCACCTTAACAACCTTCTCCTCAGTGGGATCACCTTAACAACCTCCTCCTCAGTGGGATCACCTTAACAACCTCCTCCTCAGTGGCATCACCTTAACAACCTCCTCCTCAGTGGCATCACCTTAACAACCTCCTCCTCAGTGGCATCACCTTAACAACCTCCTCCTCAGTGGCATCACCTTAACAACCTCCTCCTCAGTGGCATCACCTTAACAACCTCCTCCTCAGTGGCATCACCTTAACAACCTCCTCCTCAGTGGGATCACCCTAACAACCTCCTCCTCAGTGTGATCACCTTAACAACCTCCTCCTCAGTGGCATCACCTTAACAACCTCCTCCTCAGTGGGATCACCTTAACCTCCTCCTCAGTGGCATCACCTTAACCTCCTCCTCAGTGGCATCACCTTAACAACAACCTCCTCAGTGGCATCACCTTAACAACCTCCTCCTCAGTGGCATCACCTTAACAACCTCCTCCTCAGTGGCATCACCTTAACAACCTCCTCCTCAGTGGCATCACCTTAACAACCTCCTCCTCAGTGGCATCACCTTAACAACCTCCTCCTCAGTGGCATCACCTTAACAACCTCCTCCTCAGTGGCATCACCTTAACAACCTCCTCCTCAGTGGCATCACCTTAACAACCTCCTCCTCAGTGGCATCACCTTAACAACCTCCTCCTCAGTGGCATCACCTTAACAACCTCCTCCTCAGTGGCATCACCTTAACAACCTCCTCCTCAGTGGCATCACCTTAACAACCTCCTCCTCAGTGGCATCACCTTAACAACCTCCTCCTCAGTGGCATCACCTTAACAACCTCTTCCTCAGTGGCATCACCTTAACAACCTCCTCCTCAGTGGGATCATCTTAACAACCTCCTCCTCAGTGGCATCACCTTAACAACCTCCTCCTCAGTGGGATCACCTTAACAACCTCCTCCTCAGTGGCATCACCTTAACCTCCTCAGTGGCATCACCTTAACAACCTCCTCCTCAGTGGCATCACCTTAACAACCTCCTCAGTGGCATCACCTTAACAACCTCCTCCTCAGTGGCATCACCTTAACAACCTCCTCCTCTGTGGCATCACCTTAACAACCTCCTCCTCAGTGGCATCACCTTAACCTCCTCCTCAGTGGGATCACCTTAACCTCCTCCTCAGTGGGATCACCTTAACCTCCTCCTCAGTGGCATCACCTTAACAACCTCCTCCTCAGTGGGATCACCTTAACAACCTCCTCCTCAGTGGCATCACCTTAACAACCTCCTCCTCAGTGGGATCACCTTAACAACCTTCTCCTCAGTGGGATCACCTTAACAACCTCCTCCTCAGTGGGATCACCTTAACAACCTCCTCCTCAGTGGCATCACCTTAACAACCTCCTCCTCAGTGGCATCACCTTAACAACCTCCTCCTCAGTGGCATCACCTTAACAACCTCCTCCTCAGTGGCATCACCTTAACAACCTCCTCCTCAGTGGCATCACCTTAACAACCTCCTCCTCAGTGGCATCACCTTAACAACCTCCTCCTCAGTGGCATCACCTTAACAACCTCCTCCTCAGTGGCATCACCCTAACAACCTCCTCCTCAGTGGCATCACCCTAACAACCTCCTCCTCAGTGGGATCACCCTAACAACCTCCTCCTCAGTGTGATCACCTTAACAACCTCCTCCTCAGTGGCATCACCTTAACAACCTCCTCCTCAGTGGCATCACCTTAACAACCTCCTCCTCAGTGGCATCACCTTAACAACCTCCTCCTCAGTGGCATCACCTTAACAACCTCCTCCTCAGTGGCATCACCTTAACAACCTCCTCCTCAGTGGGATCACCTTAACAACCTCCTCCTCAGTGGCATCACCTTAACCTCCTCCTCAGTGGCATCACCTTAACCTCCTCCTCAGTGGGATCACCTTAACAACCTCCTCCTCAGTGGCATCACCTTAACCTCCTCCTCAGTGGCATCACCTTAACAACCTCCTCCTCAGTGGCATCACCTTAACAACCTCCTCCTCAGTGGCATCACCTTAACAACCTCCTCCTCAGTGGCATCACCTTAACAACCTCCTCCTCAGTGGCATCACCTTAACAACCTCCTCCTCAGTGGCATCACCTTAACAACCTCCTCCTCAGTGGCATCACCTTAACAACCTCCTCCTCAGTGGCATCACCTTAACCTCTTCCTCAGTGGCATCACCTTAACAACCTCCTCCTCAGTGGGATCATCTTAACAACCTCCTCCTCAGTGGCATCACCTTAACAACCTCCTCCTCAGTGGGATCACCTTAACAACCTCCTCCTCAGTGGCATCACCTTAACCTCCTCAGTGGCATCACCTTAACAACCTCCTCCTCAGTGGCATCACCTTAACAACCTCCTCCTCAGTGGCATCACCTTAACAACCTCCTCCTCAGTGTGATCACCTTAACAACCTCCTCCTCAGTGGGATCATCTTGACCTTCTCCTCAGTGGCATCACCTTAACAACCTCCTCCTCAGTGGCATCACCTTAACAACCTCCTCCTCAGTGGGATCACCTTAACAACCTCCTCCTCAGTGTGATCACCTTAACAACCTCCTCCTCAGTGGGATCACCTTAACCTCCTCCTCAGTGGGATCACCTTAACCTCCTCCTCAGTGGGATCACCTTAACCTCCTCCTCAGTGGGATCACCTTAACCTCCTCCTCAGTGTGATCACCTTAACAACCTCCTCCTCAGTGGGATCATCTTAACAACCTCCTCCTCAGTGGCATCACCTTGACAACCTCCTCCTCAGTGGGATCACCTTAACAACCTCCTCCTCAGTGGCATCACCTTAACCTCCTCCTCAGTGGAATCACCTTAACAACCTCCTCCTCAGTGTGATCACCTTAACAACCTCCTCCTCAGTGGCATCACCTTGACAACCTCCTCCTCAGTGGGATCACCTTAACCTCCTCCTCAGTGGCATCACCTTAACAACCTCCTCCTCAGTGGGATCACCTTAACAACCTCCTCCTCAGTGGCATCACCTTAACCTCCTCAGTGGCATCACCTTAACAACCTCCTCCTCAGTGGCATCACCTTAACAACCTCCTCCTCAGTGGCATCACCTTAACAACCTCCTCCTCAGTGTGATCACCTTAACAACCTCCTCCTCAGTGGGATCATCTTGACCTTCTCCTCAGTGGCATCACCTTAACAACCTCCTCCTCAGTGGCATCACCTTAACAACCTCCTCCTCAGTGGCATCACCTTAACAACCTCCTCCTCAGTGGCATCACCTTAACAACCTCCTCCTCAGTGGCATCACCTTAACCTCTTCCTCAGTGGCATCACCTTAACAACCTCCTCCTCAGTGGGATCATCTTAACAACCTCCTCCTCAGTGGCATCACCTTAACAACCTCCTCCTCAGTGGGATCACCTTAACAACCTCCTCCTCAGTGGCATCACCTTAACCTCCTCAGTGGCATCACCTTAACAACCTCCTCCTCAGTGGCATCACCTTAACAACCTCCTCCTCAGTGGCATCACCTTAACAACCTCCTCCTCAGTGTGATCACCTTAACAACCTCCTCCTCAGTGGGATCATCTTGACCTTCTCCTCAGTGGCATCACCTTAACAACCTCCTCCTCAGTGGCATCACCTTAACAACCTCCTCCTCAGTGGGATCACCTTAACAACCTCCTCCTCAGTGTGATCACCTTAACAACCTCCTCCTCAGTGGGATCACCTTAACCTCCTCCTCAGTGGGATTACCTTAACCTCCTCCTCAGTGGGATCACCTTAACCTCCTCCTCAGTGTGATCACCTTAACAACCTCCTCCTCAGTGGGATCATCTTAACAACCTCCTCCTCAGTGGCATCACCTTGACAACCTCCTCCTCAGTGGGATCACCTTAACAACCTCCTCCTCAGTGGCATCACCTTAACCTCCTCCTCAGTGGAATCACCTTAACAACCTCCTCCTCAGTGTGATCACCTTAACAACCTCCTCCTCAGTGGCATCACCTTGACAACCTCCTCCTCAGTGGGATCACCTTAACCTCCTCCTCAGTGGCATCACCTTAACAACCTCCTCCTCAGTGGGATCACCTTAACAACCTCCTCCTCAGTGGCATCACACTAACAACCTCCTCCTCAGTGGGATCACCTTAACAACCTCCTCCTCAGTGGCATCACACTAACAACCTCCTCCTCAGTGGCATCACCAATGCTACTCTAATGTTTGTTGTTTAACATATAATACAATGTAAGAAGATGCAATATTAATTACTCTGTAGGACTTGATGACTGATACAACTCATACTGTTTACATATCATCCATAATTGTCACAGTGCTACGACAACCATATGTATCATGTGTCCGTCCTCACCTGACGAGTGTCCTGCCCAGGCTGTCGAGGCCTAGGTGGGGGGGGGGAGGTGATGGGATTGTCGTCGTGGAATGTGTTAGAGTAGCACCCCACCGAGTAACCCAGCCATGCACTATACCTGAAGCACCACCAACCTGGGTGTGAGGAGAGGAGAATGAAGGCATGGGCAGGGGCCAGGGCACACTGTAGAGCTGCCCACACCAGCCAGGTGAGGCCGCCCACGCCCAGGGTGAGGGCGGCGGTACACCCACAACGCAGCATGGTCACCACACCCACCAGCATCGTCACGCCGCCACGCTCACCACCTCCACCACCATCTTCCTCGGTCACGGGATCCTCTACTTGGAGCGTCCTAATGCCACGGGATCCTCTTTTTTCCACACCTCACACACCCATATCGCCAGTCTCCACACCACCAACTCGCTCCTCACAGCTGGTTAACTCACTGTTCACAAGTGCTCAGCTCACTCACTGCTCACAGGCGGTCAAGTCGACCTCTTGATTGTCACCGTAGGTTTGTGTCCCTAAAGTCACACACTCGAGGGTCATCTTGCCATTGTTATCATCTTGAGGACGCACTGGACGCTTCACTTTATTAATCGAAACCTTCAACAAAACTTTCACCTCAGTTTTGAGCCCCAAGATACAGCCATCACCACAGTAGCCAACAGCACGGCTGCCCTACACCAAACGTCAACAGCTGGCTACCCCCATCTAGTCTACTTATTTTATTTCAAAATTTAACAAAATTCAAAAGTCGAGCATTTTGTTTTTGTTACCATTAAGCCTACCAGCTGCTGGGAATTACCACAGTGCTTTTTTACGTAATAAAATGGGGGTCTGTCTGGGAGGCCCTTACTTTATAATAATAATAATAAAATACAATTCCCTTGGTACTGGAACATACTAACAAGTCCCATACAACAGTGTTGTACTCCGGCTGTGATCTTGGGGAAAATAGCGGCCAAAAACACATTTTTGCAGCGTATCCTCCTGAATGAAGCACTTAGAACTACTGGCTTGACAGTACCAATATGTAGAGATATGGGCACCAGGAATGTGACTTTTGGTGGTAGGAGTGATGGGGTACAGTGTGGTAGGAGTAATGCGGTACAGTGTGGTAGGAGTGATGGGGTACAGTGTGGTAGGAGTGATGGGGTACAGTGTGGTAGGAGTGATGGGGTACAGTGTGGTAGGAGTAATGCGGTACAGTGTGGTAGGAGTGATGGGGTACAGTGTGGTAGGAGTGATGGGGTACAGTGTGGTAGGAGTGATGGGGTACAGTGTGGTAGGAGTGATGGGGTACAGTGTGGTAGGAGTGATGGGGTACAGTGTGGTAGGAGTGATGGGGTACAGTGTGGTAGGAGTGATGGGGTACAGTGTGGGAGGAGTGATGGGGTACAGTGTGGTAGGAGTGATGGGGTACAGTGTGGGAGGAGTGATGGGGTACAGTGTGGTAGGAGTGATGGGGTACAGTGTGGTAGGAGTGATGGGGTACAGTGTGGTAGGAGTGATGGGGTACAGTGTGGTAGGAGTGATGGGGTACAGTGTGGTAGGAGTGATGGGGTACAGTGTGGTAGGAGTGATGGGGTACAGTGTGGTAGGAGTGATGGGGTACAGTGTGGGAGGAGTGATGGGGTACAGTGTGGTAGGAGTGATGGGGTACAGTGTGGTAGGAGTGATGGGGTACAGTGTGGTAGGAGTGATGGGGTACAGTGTGGTAGGAGTGATGGGGTACAGTGTGGTAGGAGTGATGGGGTACAGTGTGGTAGGAGTGATGGGGTACAGTGTGGTAGGAGTGATGGGGTACAGTGTGGTAGGAGTGATGGGGTACAGTGTGGTAGGAGTGATGGGGTACAGTGTGGTAGGAGTGATGGGGTACAGTGTGGTAGGAGTGATGGGGTACAGTGTGGGAGGAGTGATGGGGTACAGTGTGGGAGGAGTGATGGGGTACAGTGTGGTAGGAGTGATGGGGTACAGTGTGGTAGGAGTGATGGGGTACAGTGTGGGAGGAGTGATGGGGTACAGTGTGGTAGGAGTGATGGGGTACAGTGTGGTAGGAGTGATGGGGTACAGTGTGGGAGGAGTGATGGGGTACAGTGTGGTGAGAGTGATGGGGTACAGTGTGGTAGGGGTGACGGGGTACAGTGTAGTGGTGACGGGGTACAGTGTAGTGGTGACGGGGTACAGCGTAGTGGTGACGGGGTACAGTGTAGGGGTGACGGGGTACAGTGTAGGGGTGACAGGGTACAGTGTAGGGGAGACGGGGTACAGTGTAGGGGTGACGGGGTACAGTATAGGGGTGACGTTGTACAGTGTAGTGGTAGGGGTGACGGGGTACAGTGTAGTGGTAGGGGTGACGGGGTACAGTGTAGTGTAGGGGTGACGGGGTACAGTGTAGTGGAAGGGGTGACGGGGTACAGTGTAGTGGTAGGGGTGACGGGGTACAGTGTAGTGGTAGGGGTGACAGGGTACAGTGTAGTGGAAGGGGTGATGGGTACAGTGTAGTGGTAGGGGTGACGGGGTACAGTGTAGTGGTAGGGGTGACTGGGTACAGTGTAGTGGAAGGGGTGACGGGTACAGTATGGGTGACGGGGTACAGTGTAGTGGAAGGGGTGACGGGGTACAGTGTAGTGGTGACGGGGTACAGTGTAGTGGTAGGGGTGACGGGGTACAGTGTAGTGGTAGGGGTGACGGGGTACAGTGTAGTGGAAGGGGTGACGGGTACAGTATGGGTGACGGGGTACAGTGTAGTGGAAGGGGTGACGGGGTACAGTGTAGTGGTGACGGGGTACAGTGTAGTGGTAGGGGTGACGGGGTACAGTGTAGTGGTAGGGGTGACGGGGTACAGTGTAGTGGTAGGGGTGACGGGGTACAGTGTAGTGGTAGGGGTGACGGGGTACAGTGTAGTGGTAGGGGTGACGGGGTACAGTGTAGTGGTAGGGGTGACGGGGTACAGTGTAGTGGTAGGGGTGACGGGGTACAGTGTAGTGGTAGGGGTGACAGGGTACAGTGTAGTGGTAGGGGTGACGGGTACAGTGTAGTGGAAGGGGTGACGGGGTACAGTGTAGTGGTAGGGGTGACGTTGTACAGTGTAGTGGAAGGGGTGGCGGGTACAGTATGGGTGACGGGGTACAGTGTAGTGGTAGGGGTGACGGGGTACAGTGTAGTGGTAGGGGTGACAGGGTACAGTGTAGTGGTAGGGGTGACGGGTACAGTGTAGTGGAAGGGGTGACGGGGTACAGTGTAGTGGAAGGGGTGACGGGGTACAGTGTAGTGGAAGGGGTGACGGGTACAGTGTAGTGGAAGGGGTGACGGGGTACAGTGTAGTGGTAGGGGTGACGGGGTACAGTGTAGTGGAAGGGGTGACGGGTACAGTGTAGTGGAAGGGGTGACGGGTACAGTGTAGTGGAAGGGGTGACTGGGTACAGTGTAGTGGTGACGGGGTACAGTGTAGTGGTGACGGGGTACAGTGTAGTGGTAGGGGTGACGGGGTACAGTGTAGTGATAGGGGTGACGGGTACAGTGTAGTGGAAGGGGTGACGGGGTACAGTGTAGTGGAAGGGGTGACGGGTACAGTGTAGTGGAAGGGGTGACGGGGTACAGTGTAGTGGTAGGGGTGACGTTGTACAGTGTAGTGGAAGGGGTGACGGGGTACAGTGTAGTGGAAGGGGTGACTGGGTACAGTGTAGTGGAAGGGGTGACGGGGTACAGTGTAGTGGAAGGGGTGACGGGTACAGTATGGGTGACGGGGTACAGTGTAGTGGTAGGGGTGACGGGGTACAGTGTAGTGGAAGGGGTGACGGGTACAGTGTAGTGGAAGGGGTGACGGGTACAGTGTAGTGGAAGGGGTGACGGGGTACAGTGTAGTGGAAGGGGTGACGGGGTACAGTGTAGTGGAAGGGGTGACGGGTACAGTGTAGTGGAAGGGGTGACGGGGTACAGTGTAGTGGAAGGGGTGACGGGGTACAGTGTAGTGGAAGGGGTGACGGGGTACAGTGTAGTGGTAGGGGTGACGGGGTACAGTGTAGTGGAATGGGTGACGGGTACAGTGTAGTGGTAGGGGTGACGGGTACAGTGTAGTGGTAGGGGTGACGGGGTACAGTGTAGTGGTAGGGGTGACGGGGTACAGTGTAGTGGTAGGGGTGACGGGGTACAGTGTAGTGGTAGGGGTGACGGGGTACAGTGTAGTGGTAGGGGTGACGGGGTACAGTGTAGTGGAAGGGGTGACGGGGTACAGTGTAGTGGAAGGGGTGACGGGGTACAGTGTAGTGGAAGAGGTGACTGGGTACAGTGTAGTGGAAGGGGTGACGGGGTACAGTGTAGTGGAAGGGGTGACTGGGTACAGTGTAGTGGTAGGGGTGGTGGGGTACAGTGTAGTGGTAGGGGTGACGGGGTACAGTGTAGTGGAAGGGGTGACTGGGTACAGTGTAATGGAAGGGGTGACGGGGTACAGTGTAGTGGAAGGGGTGACGGAGTACAGTGTAGTGGAAGGGGTGACGGGGTACAGTGTAGTGGAAGGGGTGACGGGGTACAGTGTAGTGGAAGGGGTGACGGGGTACAGTGTAGTGGTAGGGGTGACTGGGTACAGTGTAATGGAAG
>NC_091152.1:23037343-23122343 GCF_040958095.1 Procambarus clarkii
GTGCTAGTACTAGTGGTGGTGTGGCCCACCAGGTGCTAGTACTAGTGGTGGTGTGGCCCACCATGGTGCTAGTACTAGTGGTGGTGTGGCCCACCTAGGTGCTAGTACTAGTGGTGGTGTGGCCCACCAGGTGCTAGTACTAGTGGTGGTGTGGCCCACCAGGTGCTAGTACTAGTGGTGGTGTGGCCCACCAGGTGCTAGTACTAGTGGTGGTGTGGCCCACCTGGTGCTAGTACTAGTGGTGGTGTGGCCCACCAGGTGCTAGTACTAGTGGTGGTGTGGCCCACCTGGTGCTAGTACTAGTGGTGGTGTGGCCCACCATGGTGCTAGTACTAGTGGTGTGTGGCCCACCTGGTGCTGGTACTAGTGGTGGCGTGGCCCACCAGGTGCTAGTACTAGTGGTGGTGTGGCCCACCTGGTGCTAGTACTAGTGGTGGCGTGGCCCACCTGGTGCTGGTACTAGTGGTGGCGTGGCCCACCTGGTGCTAGTACTAGTGGTGGTGTGGCCCACCAGGTGCTAGTACTAGTGGTGGCGTGGCCCACCTGGTGCTAGTACTAGTGGTGGTGTGGCCCACCAGGTGCCAGTACTAGTGGTGGCGTGGCCCACCAGGTGCTAGTACTAGTGGTGGTGTGGCCCACCAGGTGCCAGTACTAGTGGTGGCGTGGCCCACCAGGTGCCAGTACTAGTGGTGGCGTGGCCCACCAGGTGCCAGTACTAGTGGTGGTGTGGCCCACCTCCCAGCACCAAGAGGCAGGCTAACCAACCCGTCCACCTGATAGAACGTCGCATTTTGACGTATACTCTACATAACAAAAATCGTCGTACTACAAAATGATAGCGGCTCGCGAAATTGATATGTTGATCCGTTTTCTCTTTCGGGTCCTCTGGTAGGTTAGGATAAGCGTAGTTAAGGATGATAGCACGACAGCTTCTCGACGGTGGGAAAGCTTAGGGGGACGGGTTGGAGGATAACCAGTTCCGTCGGAGCTCAGCTGGCCACGACGAGTCAGAGTGTGATAACAGCCATGCTCCCCCCCCCCCCCCCTCTTGACCTTCCACGAGCTGCTGGCTATAAATAACAAGAGAAGCGCCTCGGGCGTCTCGATGCGCTACTCATACCGCATGAAGTGAAGGTCGATAGCACAATGCTCGCACATGTAGTGAAGGTCGATAGCACAATGCTCGCACATGTAGTGAAGGTCGATAGCACAATGCTCGCACATGTAGTGAAGGTCGATAGCACAATGCTCGCACATGTAGTGAAGGACGATAGCACAATGCTCGCACATGTAGTGAAGGACGATAGCACAATGCTCGCACATGTAGTGAAGGTCGATAGCACAATGCTCGCACATGTAGTGAAGGTCGATAGCACAATGCTCGCACATGTAGTGAAGGACGATAGCACAATGCTCGCACATGTAGTGAAGGTCGATAGCACATGTAGTGAAGGACGATAGCACAATGCTCGCACATGTAGTGAAGGTCGATAGCACATGTAGTGAAGGACGATAGCACAATGCTCGCACATGTAGTGAAGGACGATAGCACAATGCTCGCACATGTAGTGAAGGTCGATAGCACATGTAGTGAAGGTCGATAGCACAATGCTCGCACATGTAGTGAAGGTCGATAGCACAATGCTCGCACATGTAGTGAAGGACGATAGCACAATGCTCGCACATGTAGTGAAGGACGATAGCACAATGCTCGCACATGTAGTGAAGGACGATAGCACAATGCTCGCACATGTAGTGAAGGACGATAGCACAATGCTCGCACATGTAGTGAAGGACGATAGCACAATGCTCGCACATGTAGTGAAGGACGATAGCACAATGCTCGCACATGTAGTGGAGGACGATAGCACAATGCTCGCACATGTAGTGGAGGACGATAGCACAATGCTCGCACATGTAGTGGAGGACGATAGCACAATGCTCGCACATGCAGTGAAGGACGATAGCACAATGCTCGCACATGTAGTGGAGGACGATAGCACAATGCTCGCACATGTAGTGGAGGACGATAGCACAATGCTCGCACATGTAGTGGAGGACGATAGCACAATGCTCGCACATGTAGTGAAGGACGATAGCACAATGCTCGCACATGTAGTGGAGGACGATAGCACAATGCTCGCACATGTAGTGAAGGACGATAGCACAATGCTCGCACATGTAGTGGAGGACGATAGCACAATGCTCGCACATGTAGTGGAGGACGATAGCACAATGCTCGCACATGTAGTGGAGGACGATAGCACAATGCTCGCACATGAAGTGAAGGACGATAGCACAATGCTCGCACATGTAGTGAAGGACGATAGCACAATGCTCGCACATGTAGTGAAGGACGATAGCACAATGCTCGCCCATGAAGAGGATAACAATACCAGAAGGCACTATAACACTGAGGATAACAATACCAATAATGACAACACTGGATGTGTCACTAATAGTGTCCCTGTACCAGGATGTGGCACTAATGGTGTACCTGTACCAGCATGTGGCACTAATGGTGTACCTGTACCAGCATGTGGCACTAATGGTGTACCTGTACCAGCATGTGGCACTAATGGTGTACCTGTACCTGGATGTGGCACTAATGGTGTACCTGTACCAGCATGTGGCACTAATGGTGTACCTGTACCTGGATGTGGCACTAATGGTGTACCTGTACCAGCATGTGGCACTAATGGTGTCCCTGTACCAGGATGTGGCACTAATGGTGTACCTGTACCTGGATGTGGCACTAATAGTGTACCTGTACCAGGATGTGGCACTAATGGTGTCCCTGTACCAGCATGTGGCACTAATGGTGTACCTGTACCTGGATGTGGCACTAATAGTGTACCTGTACCTGGATGTGGCACTAATGGTGTACCTGTACCAGCATGTGGCACTAATGGTGTACCTGTACCAGCATGTGGCACTAATAGTGTACCTGTACCAGCATGTGGCACTAATGGTGTACCTGTAACTGGATGTGGCACTAATGGTGTCCCTGTACCTGGATGTGGCACTAATGGTGTCCCTGTACCTGGATGTGGCACTAATGGTGTACCTGTACCTGGATGTGGCACTAATGGTGTACCTGTACCTGGATGTGGCACTAATGGTGTCCCTGTACCAGCATGTGGCACTAATGGTGTCCCTGTACCTGGATGTGGCACTAATGGTGTACCTGTACCTGGATGTGGCACTAATGGTGTACCTGTACCAGGATGTGGCACTAATGGTGTACCTGTACCAGCATGTGGCACTAATGGTGTCCCTGTACCTGGATGTGGCACTAATGGTGTACCTGTACCTGGATGTGGCACTAATGGTGTACCTGTACCTGGATGTGGCACTAATGGTATCCCTGTACCAGGATGTGGCACTAATGGTGTACCTTGTTACGGTGCCCTCTCCTATTTCTTTCGTTTGCCGGCTTAAAGAGTCATATCAGCTCTCCCTACTGATTCTCTGAGGTTCAGGGAGTCTATTGACATATGTGGCGACCAGACCGGCTGCCAGTTAAAGGAAGTTACATTATAAGTTGTAAACAAGGGAAAATTGGCGCCCTGTTATAAAATGAGAGAGTATCCCCTCATGCAGATATGACCTTTTAAAGGGACATTAGCCGATCGCGGATTGGCCGACTTAGGTCGCGGGCGACCAATCAGGGCCCGCCGTGACGTCACCGAGTGCCCTGGGCGGCGCCAACGTGAGAGTTGACTTGACCTCGGAAGCGACAGGACGCACCTCGGTCTGCTCTCAAGGATTAGAGGCTCTACAAGCCTTTCTTAGTGGATTAGTGCAGGCTATCGCAGCCCATCGAATATATTGGAGACCCCGCGCTTCTGGGAAGCAAAAAGGAACCAAGTTTATTGAGCGAAAAAAGGCCAAACTTGGAAAATAGTCGGCGGCGACGCTGGACGTTGTGGGTCTGGAAAGGTGTGGCGGGCAAGCCTAGCTGTGACCGGGTCACATCCACTGAGGGTTTTGGAAGGACGACACCGTGCCTAGGACAAGGAGCAACGCCTTGTGGAAGGGGCGAGTGTGGGAAAATAGTAGTTAGCTCAGTGCCCATCGATGAACCAGGATTGGGGTAGCCGAATCTCAGGGATTGGAACGGCGACGACACGAAGGCTCCACGACACCTGAGGACCTGTGGAACGTTCCTGGATCACCGAGGATCGACTCAGGAAGCGTGGGAACCTCACACCATCGAGGGACAGGCGTCGTGAGCCAGGAATGTAAGGTAGATCATTTTCCCTCCCATTACCCCTTGTGTGAGTGGGCTAGTTAGGCCACAATAGTTACTTATGTATGGCAACAGGACATTAATTCTTTAGTAGTAGAATAGGCTGCAAGGCAGCTTGTGTCCAGGACTGTCAGAGGGGACAGTGTGTACGGATGGCAGGACAGTGAAGAAGAGGTGCCGACGTGGTGAAGAGGCCCTCCTGTGAGAGAGTGTGAGACTCCTGTCTTTCTGCCCAGTTGAAGGAGTGTTGGAGGTCGTGGAAGAAGAGGCTGACGATCTCCAGACTTATTATCCTTATTTCCATATTCATGTATTACTTGTGATTGTGTGTGTGTTCATGTAATTTGCATCAGTAAATTCACACTTTTATCATTGTGTTTGAGTGTGCCTCCCTTTATAATATTTCTCTATGAGCATACACGAAGGTTATCACAGTACCACCTAGGGAACACAACGTTCTCTATAGAAGTTCTTATTGCCTGGTGAGTGGTAAAGACAGCACAGACTTACATAAAAGTGTACCCTTAGCCATCCGATCAGTATCAGTGCCTGAATGGTGGCAACTATTAACGTAGTGGCTAGAGAGAGGTAAAGCCACACAGACCTTCCTGGGAGAGTACCCTGGGCCAACAGTCTAGCAGCAGATCTATTGGAGTAGCAATCTTCTGGCTACAAACAATATATAATACACCCACTGAACTGCATTGCTGGGGTGCAGATATAATAACCCAGCTGGCGACCTTGTTAAGAAGAAGATAGAGAACAGGCAGGAAGAGAGTTCCTGCAACCTTTTTTTTGTCTGGCAGGCAAGACTCTGGGGGGTTACGGTTATAAGGTAAGCCTGAGTCTTCCTTCACTCCTCCACGGGTCTAGGCCGGAACTGTTAACAGCAGTTTCCCCGTGTTTGACTGAAGGGCTTCCAGGGTGAATCAGTGGCACCCCTTTTGTGGTGGAAGCAAAGACCTGCGGAGGTGGGCATTGTTGGTCCTCTCCTGTGTGACCAAGGAGACTCCGGTGAATCCCGGGAGTCGGAGGGGCTGAGTATTTGGGCCTTTTGAGCCCCTAGCAGCTGAGTGCTAGCAGAGCCCCGGCCCACCCCCCCACGTGACAACCTGTACCTGGATGTGGCACTAATGGTGTACCTGTACCTGGATGTGGCACTAATGGTGTCCCTGTACCAGGATGTGGCACTAATGGTGTACCTGTACCTGGATGTGGCACTAATGGTGTACCTGTACCAGCATGTGCCACTAATAAAGTAACCTGTACCAGCATGTGACACTAATGGTGTACCTGTACCAGGATGTGGCACTAATGGTGTACCTGTACCAGCATGTGGCACTAATGGTGTCCCTGTACCAGGATGTGGCACTAATGGTGTCCCTGTACCTGGATGTGGCACTAATGGTGTACCTGGATGTGGCACTAATGGTGTCCCTGTACCTGGATGTGGCACTAATGGTGTCCCTGTACCTGGATGTGGCACTAATGGTGTCCCTGTACCTGGATGTGGCACTAATGGTGTCCCTGTACCAGCGTGTGGCACTAATGGTGTACCTGTACCAGCATGTGGCACTAATGGTGTCCCTGTACCAGCATGTGGCACTAATAGTGTACCTGTACCAGGATGTGGCACTAATGGTGTACCTGTACCAGCATGTGGCACTAATGGTGTACCTGTACCAGCATGTGGCACTAATGGTGTCCCTGTACCAGGATGTGGCACTAATGGTGTCCCTGTACCAGCATGTGGCACTAATGGTGTCCCTGTACCAGCATGTGGCACTAATGGTGTACCTGTACCAGCATGTGGCACTAATGGTGTACCTGTACCAGGATGTGGCACTAATGGTGTACCTGTACCAGCATGTGGCACTAATGGTGTCCCTGTACCAGCATGTGGCACTAATAGTGTACCTGTACCAGGATGTGGCACTAATGGTGTCCCTGTACCAGCATGTGGCACTAATAGTGTACCTGTACCAGCATGTGGCACTAATGGTGTCCCTGTACCAGCATGTGGCACTAATAGTGTACCTGTACCAGCATGTGGCACTAATGGTGTACCTGTACCAGCATGTGGCACTAATGGTGTCCCTGTACCAGCATGTGGCACTAATGGTGTCCCTGTACCAGCATGTGGCACTAATGGTGTCCCTGAACCAGCATGTGGCACTAATGGTGTACCTGTACCAGCATGTGGCACTAATGGTGTACCTGTACCAGCATGTGGCACTAATGGTGTACCTGTACCAGCATGTGGCACTAGTGGTGTACCTGTACCTGGATGTGGCACTAATGGTGTACCTGTACCAGCATGTGGCACTAATAGTGTACCTGTACCAGCATGTGGCACTAATGGTGTACCTGTACCAGCATGTGGCACTAATGGTGTTCCTGTACCTGGATGTGGCACTAATGGTGTACCTGTACCTGGATGTGGCACTAATGGTGTACCTGTACCAGCATGTGGCACTAATGGTGTCCCTGTACCAGCATGTGGCACTAATGGTGTCCCTGTACCAGCATGTGGCACTAATGGTGTACCTGTACCAGCATGTGGCACTAATGGTGTACCTGTACCAGGATGTGGCACTAATGGTGTCCCTGTACCAGCATGTGGCACTAATGGTGTACCTGTACCAGCATGTGGCACTAATGGTGTACCTGTACCAGGATGTGGCACTAATGGTGTACCTGTACCAGCATGTGGCACTAATGGTGTCCCTGTACCAGCATGTGGCACTAATAGTGTACCTGTACCAGGATGTGGCACTAATGGTGTCCCTGTACCAGCATGTGGCACTAATAGTGTACCTGTACCAGCATGTGGCACTAATGGTGTCCCTGTACCAGCATGTGGCACTAATAGTGTACCTGTACCAGCATGTGGCACTAATGGTGTACCTGTACCAGCATGTGGCACTAATGGTGTCCCTGTACCAGCATGTGGCACTAATGGTGTCCCTGTACCAGCATGTGGCACTAATGGTGTCCCTGAACCAGCATGTGGCACTAATGGTGTACCTGTACCAGCATGTGGCACTAATGGTGTACCTGTACCAGCATGTGGCACTAATGGTGTACCTGTACCAGCATGTGGCACTAGTGGTGTACCTGTACCTGGATGTGGCACTAATGGTGTACCTGTACCAGCATGTGGCACTAATAGTGTACCTGTACCAGCATGTGGCACTAATGGTGTACCTGTACCAGCATGTGGCACTAATGGTGTACCTGTACCTGGATGTGGCACTAATGGTGTACCTGTACCTGGATGTGGCACTAATGGTGTACCTGTACCAGCATGTGGCACTAATGGTGTACCTGTACCAGCATGTGGCACTAATGGTGCACCTGTACCAGGATGTGGCACTAATAGTGTACCTGTACCAGGATGTGGCACTAATGGTGTCCCTGTACCTGGATGTGGCACTAATGGTGTCCCTGTACCAGGATGTGGCACTAATGGTGTACCTGTACCTGGATGTGGCACTAATGGTGTACCTGTACCTGGATGTGGCACTAATAGTGTACCTGTACCAGGATGTGGCACTAATGATGTCCCTGTACCTGGATGTGGCACTAATAGTGTACCTGTACCAGGATGTGGCACTAATGGTGCACCTGTACCAGGATGTAGAGCGACCTAACGCTAAGTAAACCTAACACAGGATCTGATAGCTGAGCTGACAACGCTCAGGACTCTTAATTCTTTGGCCTGGGTTCGATTCCTGGACCAGGCAGAAACGAATGGGCAAAGTGGGAAATTGGGAAATTAGTAGTTAGTTCCAGTTGATTGATTGAGCGAGAGTTGAGAGTCGGGCGGAAAGAGGAGAGCTCAACCCCCGCAAGAACAACTAGGAGAATACAACATGAGCCAGCACCATGAAGGGGTGGATCATGAGCACCTTCACATCCAACCTGGAGAGCGTCTCTGGAGTTGGTCCACTCACTCCCCGATCAACAGATCCCACCGCAATGACCATGACTTTCATATTCCTTGTGCATGTCTGCCTCGAATACTGCCTCGAGTACTGCCTGGAGTACTGCCTCGAGTACTGCCTCGAGTACTGCCTCGAGTACTGCCTTATACTATACCCTCCCCCACCCAGGAGGGGGGGGGGGCAGAGGACATACCCAAACATACTGCGGTAGAGAGGTGGGCCAGGTGAGTGAAACAGTGGAGAGAGGTGGGCCAGGTGAGTGAAACAGTGGAGAGAGAGGTGGGCCAGGTGGGTGAAGCAGTGGAGAGAGAGGTGGGCCAGGTGGGTGAAGCAGTGGAGAGAGAGGTGGGCCAGGTGGGTGAAGCAGTGGAGAGAGAGGTGGGCCAGGTGGGTGAAGCAGTGGAGAGAGAGGTGGGCCAGGTGGGTGAAGCAGTGGAGAGAGAGGTGGGCCAGGTGGGTGAAGCAGTGGAGAGAGAGGTGGGCCAGGTGGGTGAAGCAGTGGAGAGGTGGGCCAGGTGGGTGAAGCAGTGGAGAGAGAGGTGGGCCAGGTGGGTGAAGCAGTGGAGAGGTGGGCCAGGTGGGTGAAGCAGTGGGGAGAGAGGTGGGCCAGGTGGGTGAAGCAGTGGGGAGAGAGGTGGGCTAGGTGGGTGAAGCAGTGGGGAGAGGTGGGCCAGGTGGGTGAAGCAGTGGGGAAAGGTGGGCCAGGTGGGTGAAACAGTGGAGAGGTGGGCCAAGTGGGTGAAGCAGTGGGGAGAGAGGTGGGCCAGGTGGGTGAAGCAGTGGAGAGAGAGGTGGGCCAGGTGGGTGAAGCAGTGGAGAGAGAGGTGGGCCAGGTGGGTGAAGCAGTGGGGAGAGAGGTGGGCCAGGTGGGTGAAGCAGTAGAGAGGTGGGCCAGGTGGGTGAAGCAGTAGAGAGGTGGGCCAGGTGGGTGAAGCAGTGGGGAAAGGTGGGCCAGGTGGGTGAAGCAGTGGGGAGAGAGGTGGGCCAGGTGGGCGAAGCAGTGGAGAGAGAGGTGGGCCAGGTGGGCGAAGCAGTGGAGAGAGAGGTGGGCCAGGTGGGTGAAGCAGTGGAGAGAGAGGTGGGCCAGGTGGGTGAAGCAGTGATGAGAGAGGTGGGCCAGGTGGGTGAAGCAGTGATGAGAGAGGTGGGCCAGGTGGGTGAAGCAGTGGAGAGAGAGGTGGGCCAGGTGGGTGAAGCAGTGGAGAGAGAGGTGGGCCAGGTGGGTGAAGCAGTGGGGAAAGGTGGGCCAGGTGGGTGAAGCAGTGGAGAGAGAGGTGGGCCAGGTGGGTGAAGCAGTGGAGAGAGAGGTGGGCCAGGTGGGTGAAGCAGTGGAGAGAGAGGTGGGCCAGGTGGGTGAAGCAGTGGAGAGAGAGGTGGGCCAGGTGGGTGAAGCAGTGGGGAGAGAGGTGGGCCAGGTGGGTGAAGCAGTGGAGAGAGAGGTGGGCCAGGTGGGTGAAGCAGTGGAGAGAGAGGTGGGCCAGGTGGGTGAAGCAGTGGAGAGAGGTGAAGAGGTGGCGGGAGGGGGGCGAAGAGGTGGCAGGAAGGGGGGGGGGAGAGGAGGCAGGAAGGGGGGGAGAGGTGGAAGGGGGGGAAGAGGTGGCTGGAAGGGGGGGAGAGGTGGAAGGGGGGGAAGAGGTGGCTGGAAGGGGGGGAAGAGGTGGCAGGAAGGGGGGGAGAGGTGGAAGGGGGGGGGGAAGAGGTGGCAGGAAGGGGGGGGGGAAGAAGTGGCAGGAAGGGGGGGGGGATACCTGCTTGATGGGGTTCTGGGAGTTCTTCTACTCGCCAAGCCCAGCCCGAGGCCAGGCTTGACTTGGATGATGCAGGGGATGAGTGCAGACCCGCGTCTCACCTGGCAATTGCCTCATGACAGTGAAGTTGTAAATGTCAACAGCAATTCCTCCACCCTCCCAGCCGCTCCCTACACTTTACTGCCTCACTCACACCAGCACTCACTCACTCACTCACAGACAAAGAAGAGCAACCTTATGAGACTTTCACTTACGGGACTCGCACTCACACCTCCTGTCAAGAAGAGCAAGTTTACGAGACTAGAGGGATACAAGGTCGTTTTTCTGCAGAGGGACATGACGAGGGAAGAGACAAGGAAGACTGCAGAAGCAAGGAGGAGAGGCAAGGGGCGGAGATGGGAACAAGGAAGCCATAAGACTTGGTGCAGTATCTTCAGTAACCTCAGAGGGGAGAGGGTATCCCCTCACCAGCAGGTCATCATCCCCATAGAGGAATGTAACAGAAATCTGCCACCATCCAACCCCACGATCATCCCCCCCCCCCAAACACCTGCACCTCCCCCACCAGTAGAGATCCTCCACAGATCATACCCTGCCTCCCTGCTCCCCATCTCCAGGCCCCTAATGTTTCCCTCCATGCCCTCATCCTTCCCCAACCCCTTCCCCCTTTCCACAGGCCCCTCCTGCTCCCCCATCCATTGCCCTAATTGACCCCCAACCCCAGACCCCCCCCCCCCAGGTTACACCACCTCAGACCCTCCTAGATTCCCCAAACCGGATCCTCCCAGCCCCCTCTCACCCCAGATCCTCCTCCCACCCCAGTCCTCCTACCACAACCCCTCCCAACCCAGACACCCTTTGTCCCCTTACCCCAGTGGAATCAACAGAAACTGAGGATGGAACGAAGAGTCAGTTTCAGGGTAATGTATTCAAGCATAGATCGGATTACAAGCAAGGCAAGTGAACTTAGGGAACGAACACAAGATAGGAACCCAGATAGTAATTGGATTCACGGAAACAAAACTCTCAGGAATCATAACGAATGCGTTGCTTCCCCAGGACTACACGGTAATAAGGAAAGAGAGAGAGAGGGAAGGAAGGGGAGGAGGCGGGGTGGCCCTACTGATAAGAAAGGAATGGAGTTTTGAGGAGATGGTTATCCCAGGCTGCGAGGGGGTTCAGAGACTACATTACAGGCACCATGATGATGAGAGAACCAAGAGTAGTCGCAGCAGTGATATATAACCCTCCACCAAATGACAGAAGACCCAGGCAAAAGTATGACAGAAAAAACATGGTAGTCAACACTATAATTGAGAGAGCAGCCACTGCTGCCTATACAAATAGATCTCATCTGCTCATCATGAGGGACTTCAATCATGGAAGGATAGAGAGGGAAAACAAGGAACCACACTAAGGTGAGGAAACATGGAGAGCTAAACTGTTGGAAGTGGAAACACAACACGAAATATAAGTCAGCATGTCAGGGAACCAACAAGCATGAGAGGCAACGATGAACCCGCAAGACTTGACCTAGTCTTCACACTGAATGACTCTGACATAAGGGAAATCGGTTTCGAAGCCCCCGAGGGAATGAGCTATCACAGTGTACTGATGTTTGAGTATCTGGTCGAAGAAGGGTTAATGTACCCAAGGAAGGGCCCAAAAAACAAAAGGATAGCATTCCGAAAGGGAAACTATGAGGAGATAAGAAAATTCCTAACAGATATAACTTGGGAAAGAGAGCTGAGGAAAGACGGCCCAAGGCAAGATGGACTACATCACACAAGTGTAAAGAGGCAACAGACAAGTCTGTCCCGGTCCAAAAGGAAAATAGTGAAATGCAGACAAGAAACCCATGGTTTAATCAGAGATGTAAGCTAGCAGAGCAACGAAGTACAAGGATATGGAAAAACTATAGAAATAATAGGACACAAGTGAGCAGAGAAAGATACCAGAGCGACAGGAACGAATACGTCAGGATGAGAAGAGGCAGATGGGCAATACGAAAATGACATCGCAAGCAAGGCAAAGATTCAACCTAAATTGCTGCTAAGCCACTCCAGGAGAAAAACA
The DNA here is from genome assembly GCF_040958095.1 of Procambarus clarkii. NCBI lineage: Eukaryota > Metazoa > Arthropoda > Malacostraca > Decapoda > Cambaridae > Procambarus > Procambarus clarkii. The sequence goes on from NC_091152.1 coordinate 23,049,367, forward strand.
ACAGTGAAGAAACAGGTAATGAAACTGAGGATAGGGGCAGACAAATTCACTACAAATGACAAGGAAGTGTGCGGGGAACTCAATAAGAAAATCCAGGAGGTCTTCACAGTAGAGCAAGGATTAGTCCCAGAAATAGGAGAGGGAATATCTAACCACATACCACTAGATGAGTTTGTGATTACCAGCAGGGAGGTGAGGAAGAATCTGCTAGAATTGGAAGTAACAAAGGCTATAGGCCCAGATGGAATCTCACCTTGGATACTGAAGGAAGAAGCAGAAACTCTGTGCCAGCCATTCACCATGGTGTATAACAAATCACTAGTAACAGGTGAACTACCAAAAATTTGGAAGACGGCTAATGTAGTCCCGATATTCAAGAAGTGTGATAGACAGGGGCATTGAACTACAGGCCAGTGTCACTAACTTGCATACCATGCAAGGTGATTGAGAAGATTATGCGAAAAAACTAGTCGAACATCTGGAGCGGAAGAACTTTGTATTACATCATCAGCATGGGTTCAAGGCTGGCAGATCATGCCTCACTGGATTGATTGAATTCTATGACCAGGCAAGAGAGAGAAGGGTGGGCAAACTGCATATTTTTCGATTGCTAGAAAGCCTTTGACACAGTACCCCATAGGAGACTAGTGCACAGACTGGAGAGACAGGCAGGAGTGAAAGGGAAGGTACTACTTTGGATAAGGAAGTACCTAAACAACAGAAGAGTGTCATTGTGTGGGGTGAGATCTCCGAGTGGCGAGGCGTCACCAGTGGAGTCCCACAGGGATCAGTTCTTGAACCTATACTGTTCCTGATATATGTAAATGATCTCCCAGAGGGAATAGACTCGTTCCTCTCAATGTTTGCAAATGATGCAAAAATTATGAGGAGGATTAAGACAGAAAAAGATATTATGAGTCTACAAGATGACCTAGACAAGCTGAAGGAATGGTCCAACAGATGGCTACTAAAGTTTAATCCAAGTAAATGTAAGGTAATGAAACTAGGTGGAGGAAATAGGAGGCCAGACACTGGATACCTAATGGGAGATGAAGTCCTTCATGAAACGGACAAAGAGATCTAGGAGTTGATATCACGCCAAACCTGTCTCCTGAAGCCCACACTAAAAGAATAACAGCGGCATATGCAAGGCTGGCTAACATTAGAACTGCCTTCAAAAACCTGTACAAGGAATCTTTCAGAACCTTGTATACCACATATGTAAGACCAATCCTGGAGTATGCGGCCCCAGCATGGAGCCCGTACCTTGTCAAGCACAAGACGAAACTGGAAAAAGTTCAGAGGTATGCCACTAGGCTAGTCCCAGAACTAAGAGGCATGAGTTACAAGGAAAGGCTGTGTGAAATGCACCTCACGTCGCTGGAAGACAGAAGAGCTCGTGGAGAAATGATCACCACATACAAAATTCTCAGGGGAAATTGACAGGGGGGGGTAGAAAGGATGAATTATTTAACACGGGTTGTATACGCATAAGGGGACACAGGTGGAAGCTGAGTACCTAAATGAGCCAGAGACATTAGAAAGAACGTTTTCAGTGTCAGAGTAATTAATAAATGGAATGCACTAGGAAGTGATGTGGTGGAGGCAGACTCCATGCACAGTTTCAAATGTAGATATGATAGAGCTCGAAAAGCTCAGGAATCTGTACACCAGTAGATTGATGGTTGAGAGCCGGTACCAAGGAGCGAAAGGTCAACCCCAGCAAACGCAACTAAGTGAGTACATTCACATACGGACTCAACTATTTTCCCTGCTTCGCTTGTTAGAAGGGACGCTGCTCCATGGACGGAGTGACCTTCTCACAGACGAGTTAAGTGGCCGACAGAGGACAGTGGCAGAGCGTATTAACTCCAGGTTGACGAACGCCCACACTGTTAGCCTAGTCTCTCTTCCCGCCTTGGTCCTAATTTCTCTGCAAGCTACAAGCGGAGTATAGCGAATAGTCTCATGGACGCCAATGTCATTTTACTCACCGCCACTCGTCTACGTGAACTTGGGAGACAGGGCAACCCGTCCTCAGAAAATAAAGTCCATTCCAGCCAGCGGTCGACCCCAAAGACGCATTCATCAATTTTAACATGCTGTTCATTTAAAACAGATATTTTTTCAAATATAAATTAATATTTTTTGTATATTGACATACTGTACACATTTAGGCACTTGTTAGGTTAGGTGTTTTGGTTCTGTTGGCGATTATTTGTACTACGTGGGTGAAGTATTTACAGCGTTGTGGTTCAAACAAAAGTTGTCGGCGAAGCATTTGTTCCAGAAGTGTTCTGAAGTCATCAGTTGTGAGTCTTGTTTAAACCGTTTTTCATTCATAAACAGGGGGTATGGCGGGTGCATGGAATGGACTTTGGCCTTTGGAGGACGGGCTGGTAGCAGACACGAGTCAGTCACAGTAAGGGGAATAAAGTCACACAAGCTGACTGCCTCGATGATCAGTGTTGGGAACCATACTGTGTCATTTGGTTCATGACCTAACTACAGGGTTGGAGTCCTACTTATCTAAGCTCGCTGACGATGCATATTAATAAGAGTCGAAACAGATGGCGATTGTTAAAAATACTAAGGAGACAGAAAAACTGCAGAGTTGGTCCCAGAAATGACTACTCGAATGCAACACTAGTAAGTGTAAGGTGATGGTAATAGGAGCAGGTGACGGAGCAGATGGACGGAAGACAATGGAAGGAAACCAGTTGCCAGTAACGACCAGGGAGAGAGACCTGGAAGTGGATACACGCCTCAAGTCCAAATACATAGCAGCAGCATAATATAATACTATGACAAAAGTCAGAACATCATTAAGGAAGCTAAACAAGAAGACCTTCAGATCACTGTTCACTGGCAACCTGGACCAGTGCTAGAGTATGCCGCCCCATCCTGGAACCCCAACACACAAAGACAAGACAATAAGAAAACGTTAATAAGCTTACAACGAGTGTCATCCACGAATTACATGGAACTGGCTGCGAAGACTGCAAGAGCTGGCCCTAATGTCGCTGGGAAAGAAATGAGATTAGATACATTACAGAGATATCAAATACATAGGAAGGGTTGAACAGTTGATCAAGAAGAAAATGTTCACACTGAACACGATAGTTCAGTGACGGCCTGGGTGGATGTCTCAGAGGCAAACGACCCATAGACTCATGTGTTGATCTTAGTACAAGAGCAGTACAAGCAGATCTTAGTACAAGAACAGTACAAGAACAGTACAAGAGTACAAGAGCAGAGTAAGAACAGTGCAAGAGTACAAGAGCAGTACAAGCAGATCTTAGTATAAGAGCAGTAGATAAATGGAATGAAACAAATGAGAAGGTTATGCACGCGAACTCCATTTATAATGTCAAAAACAGATGAGAGAGAAAAACGTGCGGTAGGCCGGGAGTCACTGCTTTGGACACCAGGCGGCGGTCAAGTTCTCGCAAATTTAATATGTCAATATTGACTTAGTAACTACGTGCATAGGTGACATACTGAACATAATAGATACCCTTAAAAAGATTCATAGAAAACACCGACCTTACCTAACCTTGTTAGTATCTTAAGATAAGCATCTTATTGCTTCGTAATTACAATTATTACCTAACCTATAATAGGTATAGGTTAAGTAATAATTGTAATTACGAAGAAATAAGATGCTTATCTTAAGATACTAACAAGGTTAGGTAAGGTCGGTGTTTTCTATGAATCTTTTTAAGGGTATCTATTATGTTTAGTATATCACCTATGCACGTAGTTAATAAGTCAATATTGACTTTACGAATTTGCGAGAACGGGTTGGTCAAGGACGGGTCCAAAAGCTAAAGCTCAATACTGCTGGTACACCGCTCCCCCCCCACCCCCCCACCCCATCCCACCCCCCCACCCCACCCACCCACCCCACCCCACCCCACCCCACCCCACCCCACCCCACCCCAACCAAACCCCACCCCACCCACCCACCCACCCCACCCCACCCCACCCCACCCACTTAAAATACAACACACAAGATGAGAACTGCTAAGATTTGCGTTACTAAATTGTGAATTTATTAAAGATTATGGAGCGTGAAGGTCACTGTACACCTGGCCCCGGCTACAACGGGAACCCCACACACACACACACACACACACACACACACACACACACACACACACACACACACACACACTAGGGGACACAGGTGGAAACTGAGCGCCCAAATGAGCCACAGAGAAATTAGAAAGAACTTTTTTAGTGTCAGAGTGGTTGACAAATGGAATGCATTAGGAAGTGATGTGGTGGAGGCTGACTCCATACACAGTTTCAAGTGTAGATATGATAGAGCCCAATAGGCTCAGGAATCTGTACACCTGTTGATTGACGGTTGAGAGGCGGGACCAAAGAGCCAGAGCTCAACCCCCGCAAACACAACTAGGCGAGTACAACTAGGTGAGTACACACCATGTAGGCCTCCCTGCATGCCTCGGTTATCAATATAAAATAATCTCTGCATAAATGACTTATCACTATAATACACAACATTCCTGTACAAGGTACAATGAGAGCAATAATTATTACTCCCCCCCCCCCGTCCTGAAGGTGAAGCACAGACCCAACACGTGTCAGTATTAGTGCAAAATTTTCCGGGAAACTTCCCCCGTTCCTCACCAAGGCGGTGTAACCACTGCTCACGGTACACTGTTTACTACACCTTGATAAACACTCTTGGTTTGATCAGTATACTTAGTAATGATACCCACGCTGTCTGCCCACAGTAGTGCCCCAGACGCCGGGCACACACACAGTAGTGCCCCAGACGCCTGGTACACACACGGTAGTGCCCCAGACGCCGGGTACACACACGGTAGTGCCCCAGACGCCGGGTACACACACAGTAGTGCCCCAGACGCCGGGTACACACACAGTAGTGCCCCAGACGCCGGGTACACACACGGTAGTGCCCCAGACGCCGGGTACACACACGGTAGTGCCCCAGACGCCGAGTACACACACGGTAGTGCCCCAGACGCCGAGTACACACACGGTAGTGCCCCAGACGCCGGGTACACACACGGTAGTGCCCCAGACGCCGGGTACACACACGGTAGTGCCCCAGACGCCGGGTACACACACGGTAGTGCCCCAGACGCCGGGTACACACACGGTAGTGCCCCAGACGCCGGGTACACACACGGTAGTGCCCCAGACGCCTGGTACACACACGGTAGTGCCCCAGACGCCTGGTACACACACACGGTAGTGCCCCAGACGCCGGGTACACACACGGTAGTGCCCCAGACGCCGGGTACACACACGGTAGTACCCCAGACGCCGGGTACACACACGGTAGTGCCCCAGACGCCGGGTACACACACGGTAGTGCCCCAGACGCCTGGTACACACACAAGTAGTGCCCCAGACGCCGGGTACACACACAGTAGTGCCCCAGACGCCGGGTACACACACAGTAGTGCCCCAGACGCCGGGTACACACACAGTAGTGCCCCAGACGCCGGGTACACACACAGTAGTGCCCCAGACGCCGGGTACACACACAGTAGTGCCCCAGACGCCGGGTACACACACAGTAGTGCCCCAGACGCCGGGTACACACACAGTAGTGCCCCAGACGCCGGGTACACACACAGTAGTGCCCCAGACGCCGGGTACACACACAGTAGTGCCCCAGACGCCGGGTACACACACGTAGTGCCCCAGACGCCGGGTACACACACAGTAGTGCCCCAGACGCCGGGTACACACACGGTAGTGCCCCAGACGCCGGGTACACACACGGTAGTGCCCCAGACGCCAGGCGTACAAACAGTAGTGCCCCAGACGCCGGGTACACACACAGTAGTGCCCCTAGACGCCGGGTACACACACAGTAGTGCCCCAGACGCCGGGTACACACACAGTAGTGCCCCAGACGCCGGGTACACACACAGTAGTGCCCCAGACGCCGGGTACACACACAGTAGTGCCCCAGACGCCGGGTACACACACAGTAGTGCCCCAGACGCCGGGTACACACACAGTAGTGCCCCAGACGCCGGGTACACACACAGTAGTGCCCCAGACGCCGGGTACACACACAGTAGTGCCCCAGACGCCGGGTACACACACAGTAGTGCCCCAGACGCCGGGTACACACACAGTAGTGCCCCAGAAGCTTTGGGTAGCTGTATATATATAAACCTTTCAATATGTATGCATGTGTTCGGGGTAAGCGAGCACACATGAAGGTGCGTGCTTGCTGGCCAGTCATTCCGGTCTTGTTTAATACAGGTTCATGGGCATCTCGCAGCACCCAAGCTGCACAGTTGTCACAATTCCGTTATTTACAGGGTTATGTAAAGGTTCTGCATAGGACTATAGCGGACTAATAGGCTATGATATAGTGCACACACATTTCCACGGCTTGTGAACCTTATGTCGCATCACCCCTCCCAGACACGGGTGCAAAATGACCTCGATAGGGGGCGCCACATGACCTCGAGAGGGGGCGCCACATGACCTCGAGACGGGGGGCGCCACATGACCTCGAGAGGGAGCGCCACATGACCTCGAGAGGGAGCGCCACATGACCTCGAGAGGGAGCGCCACATGACCTCGAGGGGGGGCGCCACATGACCTCGAGAGGGGGCGCCACATGACCTCGAGAGGGGGCGCCACATGACCTCGAGGGGGGGGGCACCACATGACCTCGAGAGGGGGCGCCACATGACCTCGAGAGGGGGCGCCACATGACCTCGAGAGGGGGCGCCACATGACCTCGAGGGGGGGGGGCGCCACATGACCTCGAGAGGGGGCGCCACATGACCGAGTTTGAGGGCATCACATCACCACCGGGAGGGTATATATAATATATTGTGACCACAAAGGGACAGGGGGCACGCATACCCAGGAAGGCAGTAAACATTATTGCAAGGGTCGCACAACAGCGCAAGTATTACTATACGCAGCACCGGAGAGTAACACCGGGCGGCTTCGACACAACACTATTAGTTCACACACAACACACACAAGGCGCGAGAAGGCAGGCGCGCGGCGTCCGTCCCAGACGAGCTCTGGCTCCTAACTGTACTCCAGCCCTCACGGCTCACTGACCCGACCCACAACTTGCGGGTGACGTGGCTCAGGTACCAGCTCCTCCATTACTCACTCCGGATACTAGACGCCACCCTCGCCGGCCTACACAACCACCTCCCACTACCCCGGCCGCCTCTGCCTTCAACGCACCACACAACGCAACAAAACATATTAATACAAAAACTAGTGCCCGGGGGGGGGGGGGGGCTCAGCAGCAGGCCTCAGAGCCAGCTGAGTGTCTCCATGGTTACCGTGGGACGCCTCGCCACCATCTTGACCCCCCCCCCCCCCCCCATAAACAAACCCCCGCCCCGCCTTTCCTTCTCTCTAGTAGCACATCTGGAGAAAAGGGACTTATCCGTGACACACCACCAACATGGGCTCAGAAATGGTAAGTTTGACTCACTGGTTTAATGCGATCTGGTGACAAAGATTAAGCAAGAAAGAGAAGTTCGGGCAGACTGCATTTTCTTAGACTCTAATGTCAAAGTCCAAGAAAATGCTGTATGCCCAACCTTCTCTTTCCGGAAGGAACACAGCAAATGGGATATGCAGATAATGTTATAATACAAGCACCAACCTTGGGAAAAATAAAACAGTCCATTGAGCTCCTTGGAAGGAAATGTGTTGAACTCAGTTTCACTCTTTCCACAAACAAAACAAAAGCATATAGTCAATATAAGCGAAGAGAAAATCAAGAACTACAAATTAATGGTGAAACACATGAGTGGGTTGAACACTATCGGTACCTTGACGTCACTGTCGGCTCTAACAAGGGGAAGAAAGAAGAGCTCAACTCATAGGAACATGCAAAAGTCGACTCAGGGCACTGAAAGCTATGACCTGGAATGGGCATGGGACCTCCATTGCCATGCTAAAAATGATGTACACAGCCTATGTGCGCTCCGTCATAGACTATGCTGCACCAGCTTTATGCACTTATTCCCAAAGCGATATGAAAAGGCTTGAAAGCATACAAAATGAAGCCCTGGCAATCATTCTTGGAGTCCCAAGAACTGCCAAAACATCTAATCTACGTGAGAAGTTCTCTCTCCCCAGTGTTATAATAATAATTAATAAAATAAAGAGGAAGCGCCAAGCCATTACGACTGTATAGCACTTGGAAGGGGGTCATGATAAGGAGGTGGGATGGGACAGGGTGAAGGAATGGTGCCCAACCACTTGGACGGTCGGGGATTGAACGCCGACCTGCATGAAGAGAGACCGTCGCTCTACCGTCCAGCCCAAGTGGTTGGACGCAGAATTAGGGAACCGAACGTTAAGCTTGCAATTAAAATAGCCAGAGATCACCCTTATAATGATATTGTCAAGAAAAACCCGACTTCTGTGCTACTCACAGGAGGAAGCAGGAAAAACAAAAACTGGCGACACCGGTCAGTCTGCTGCCTGACAGAACTTCACCTGCTTGAGCAAGCCCGTGAGCGCATGCCTGTAGAGGGGTTACCTCCCTGGGGGGATGAACCATGTAGGATTATCATCAACGAGATGACAATGAAAAAATCCAAAAAGATACCACAAGAAATGAGGCACAAGTATCTTGAGGAAATTTATAAAGAAGCTGGGAATGAATTAGATCAAATCTACACTGATGGGTCATCTAATCCTGATAATGGCAGAGCTGGTGCAGCTACACTGTAATTAGGAATAAAGCCTTTCAAGACCGCAAGTGAAGAAAAAGCACGTATTGAGAACTATGCCTCTTCAACGCATGCAGAACTGTCATTGTCATGGCGTTAAGATTTCTAGAAAGAAACACTAACGGTGAATCTGTGATCTGCACTGATTAAAAAGCAGCACTACAAAGCCTTAATAAAAATTGGACAGAAAACATTGCGATAGTCGCTGAAATCAAGAGAGCTGTGAGAGTACTAACCAACCAGGGAAGAGTCGTCAAGTTTCTGTGGATCCCCTCCCATGTTGGAATATGTGGAAATGAACGAGCAGATGTGCTGGCTGCTGAAGGAGACCATATTGAATACTTCATACCCAAGACTCTTCTACAAATTAAGAGGTATTGTCAGGTAACATCACCGTGACAAGGTAACTGAGGAAAGGAGGATAGAAGCACAAACCAGTGAATCTGTACGATGGTACAACATGGTTGCAGCTGGCAATCCCAATCATTATGGACGAAGAGATGTGACCGCGGAAGAGAATCAGTAATAGCTATAATTCGTCTTGGATACAAATATCCATGGCGATTTGGGATGGAAACAACAGCTGAGCAGTGGAGTTGCAGAATCTGTGATGAGAGTGACGGACACGGCCTTGACCACTACCCGAGAGAATGTGAACATCTAAGAAACATTAGAAATGTGTGTAGCATAGTAAACCCCACATTGTTTTGAGTTAGAAAAATACTATTTCTCATTTATTTATCATTTCAAATATAAATGCTGTTCTCAAAAGATTTCCCAGTTTTGCACCCGCAAGATAACCTAAGTTTTTTAGGGTTGACAAATGTTAATCTTCTTGTTCGAGGAGCTGTTCACTTGAGACAATTAAGAAAGTCCCAGCTGTGTCTGGGTACAAGTGACAGGATGAACAACCCAGTGGGGTTTATTCCTATTGCGGAGAGTTGTACATGCTGTTATGGCGGTATGTCCACTCACAGGATGAGTGGCGCTGCCCAATAAACTCGTCCCTCAGGGAAAAACCTAAACTTAAACTTTTCTTGGACTGTCGGAAAGGTTTTGACAAAGTACCCCATAATATTATTGTTAAAGATTTGCTACCTGGAACAAAAGTTCCAAGTAGCACGGGCTATAGTACCCCATAAGAGGCTGGTGCGTTAGTTGGAGAAACAGGCAAGAGTAACTGGTAGGGTGCTCCAGTGGATAAAGGAGTACCTATTACCCATGTGCGCGCGTTTGCGTTCGTGCGTATGCGTTTGCGAGCGCGCGTTTGTGTACTCGCCTATTTGTGCTTGCGGGGATTGAGTTGAATTTTAGTAGCCATTTTCTAGACCATTCATCCAGCCTGTCCATGTCGTCCTGTAGTCTCTGTCTATCATCTGTCTTGATTCTTCTCATAATTTTTGCATCATCAGCAAACATTGAGAGGAATGAGTCTATTCCCTCTGGAAGATTGTTTACATATATTAGAAACAGGATGGGTACAAGTACAGAGCCTTGTGGGAATCCGATGGTGACATCTCGACACTTTGATGTCTTCCCCCCTCACAGTTACTCGCTGTTTCCTGTTGCTTAGATACTCCCTTATCCACTGGAGCACCTTACCTTTTACTCGTGCCTGTTGCTCCAACTTTCGTAACAGTTTCATCACTTGTTCCTTCACCGCTGTTTTCCTCCTGATATGGCTGTGGAGCAGCTTTGGTTGGGTCTTAGCTTTACTCGCGATGTCATTTTCATACTCTGTCTCTGCTTCTCTCCTCACTCTGAGGTACTCATTTCTTGTCCTCTGGTATCTCTCCCTGCTCTCTGGCATTCTGTTATTCCTGTAGTTTTTCCATGTTCTTTTACTCAATTGCTTCGCTACCTTACATTCCTGGTTGAACCATGGCTGCTTCTGTTGCTTTTCACTTTTCTACTTTTGGACCGGGATAAATCATCTGCAGCTTCCTGGCATTTCTGGGTGACATAGTCCATCATATCCAGTACATTCTGAGTTCTGTTTCCCATGGTATTCCCCTCAGGAAGTTTCTCATCTCCTCGTATTTTCCTCTCCCGTAATTCTGTCTTTCCCCTTCTGATCCCATCCTTGGATAGGTTATCCCTACCTCCACCAGATACTCAAATGTCAATACACTGTGGTCACTCATTCCTATGGGGGCTTCAATTTTGACTTTTGTGTCCGTTTGTGTGTGCATGTGCGTTTGTTTGTGTGTGAGGTTTCTTAACTAAGCTTACGTGTGCTCATGTCACGTATATAGACTGTCTATACAAGAGAACTGTGTAGCAATCACCTATGTTCTCTCAGATGCCTGTGTACATGTTTTGATATTCTTTTTAAAGGTCATTATCATCATCATTATTACTAGGGGGAATTTCTGGTCAGCATTTCATCTAGAAATTATGTATTGTGGGGCTTGGTATCCATATCAAGTAGATCCAAGCTCTTCGGCCACCAACTGTGGGAGTCCACAGTTGGTGGCCCAAGAGATCGATTAGTCTTGCATAAAATCTAATCGAGTATAAAAGTATAAAATCTAATCGAGTATAAAAGACTAATCGAGATCGATTAGTCTTGTATAAAACTTTCTAGTACTAGTTCTAGATTGTCGACGGTGTTCCTGAACCTGGCTCGCTCTTGTGGTCTGACGTGTCGTGTGGTCTGACGTGTCGTGTGGTCTGACGTGCCGTGTGGTCTGACGTGCCGTGTGGTCTGACGTGCCGTGTGGTCTGACGTGCCGTGTGGTCTGACGTGTCGTGTGGTCTGACGTGTCGTGTGGTCTGACGTGCCGTGTGGTCTGACGTGCCGTGTGGTCTGACGTGCCGTGTGGTCTGACGTGTCGTGTGGTCTGACGTGCCGTGTGGTCTGACGTGCCGTGTGGTCTGACGTGTCGTGTGGTCTGACGTGCCGTGTGGTCTAACGTGCCGTGTGGTCTAACGTGCCGTGTGGTCTGAGGTGTCGTGTGGTCTGACGTGCCGTGTGGTCTGACGTGCCGTGTGGTCTGACGTGCCGTGTGGTCTGAGGTGTCGTGTGGTCTGAGGTGTCGTGTGTGGTCTGAGGAGCCGTGTGTGGTCTGACGTGCCGTGTGGTCTGACGTGCCGTGTGGTCTGACGTGCCGTGTGGTCTGAGGTGTCGTGTGGTCTGACGTGCCGTGTGGTCTGACGTGCCGTGTGGTCTGACGTGCCGTGTGGTCTGAGGTGTCGTGTGGTCTGACGTGCCGTGTGGTCTGAGGTGTCGTGTGGTCTGACGTGTCGTGTGGTCTGACGTGCCGTGTGGTCTGACGTGCCGTGTGGTCTGACGTGCCGTGTGGTCTGAGGTGTCGTGTGTGGTCTGAGGTGCCGTGTGGTCTGAGGTGTCGTGTGTGGTCTGAGGTGCCGTGTGGTCTGAGGTGTCGTGTGTGGTCTGAGGTGTCGTGTGTGGTCTGAGGTGCCGTGTGTGGTCTGAGGTGTCGTGTGTGGTCTGAGGTGTCGTGTGTGGTCTGAGGAGCCGTGTGTGGTCTGAGGTGCCGTGTGTGGTCTGAGGTGCCGTGTGGTCTGAGGTGTCGTGTGTGGTCTGAGGTGTCGTGTGTGGTCTGAGGTGTCGTGTGTGGTCTGAGGAGCCGTGTGTGGTCTGAGGAGCCGTGTGTGGTCTGAGGTGCCGTGTGTGGTCTGAGGTGCCGTGTGGTCTGAGGTGTCGTGTGTGGTCTGAGGTGTCGTGTGTGGTCTGAGGTGCCGTGTGGTCTGAGGTGCCGTGTGTGGTCTGAGGTGCCGTGTGTGGTCTGAGGTGCTGTGTGGTCTGAGGTGCCGTGTGGTCTGAGGTGCCGTGTGGTCTGAGGTGTCGTGTGTGGTCTGAGGTGCCGTGTGTGGTCTGAGGTGCCGTGTGTGGTCTGAGGTGCCGTGTGTGGTCTGAGGTGCCGTGTGTGGTCTGAGGAGCCGTGTGGTCTGAGGTGCCGTGTGGTCTGAGGTGCCGTGTGGTCTGAGGTGCCGTGTGGTCTGAGGTGCCGTGTGGTCTGAGGTGCCGTGTGGTCTGAGGTGCCGTGTGGTCTGAGGTGTCGTGTGTGGTCTGAGGTGTCGTGTGTGGTCTGAAGTGTCGTGTGTGGTCTGAGGTGTCGTGTGTGGTCTGAGGTGTCGTGTGTGGTCTGAAGTGTCGTGTGTGGTCTGAAGTGTCGTGTGTGGTCTGAGGTGTCGTGTGTGGTCTGAGGTGTCGTGTGTGGTCTGAGGTGTCGTGTGTGGTCTGAGGTGTCGTGTGTGGTCTGAGGTGTCGTGTGTGGTCTGAGGTGTCGTGTGTGGTCTGAGGTGTCGTGTGTGGTCTGAGGTGTCGTGTGTGGTCTGAGGTGTCGTGTGTGGTCTGAGGTGCCGTGTGTGGTCTGAGGTGCCGTGTGTGGTCTGAGGTGCCGTGTGTGGTCTGAGGTGCCGTGTGTGGTCTGAGGTGCCGTGTGTGGTCTGAGGAGCCGTGTGGTCTGAGGTGTCGTCTGTGGTCTGAGGTGTCGTCTGTGGTCTGAGGTGTCGTCTGTGGTCTGAGGAGCCGTGTGGTCTGAGGAGCCGTGTGGTCTGAGGAGCCGTGTGGTCTGAGGAGCCGTGTGGTCTGAGGAGCCGTGTGGTTTGCTGTTGTACCACCCAGACTCGGCCCTGCCCTACCCCGCCCTGCTCCGTCCAACCCTCACCGCTCTGCCCCGCCCCACCCCGCCCTCGTCGCCCTGCCCCACCCCGCCTCCACCACCCCGCCCCCACCACCCTGCCCTCACCGCCCTGCCCCATCCCACCCCGCCTCCACCACCCCGACCTCGCCGCCCCGCCCCTACCACCCCGCCCCCACCACCCTGCCCTCACCGCCCTGCCCCATCCCACCCCGCCTCCACCACCCCGCCTCCACCGCCCCGCCCCTACCACCCCGCCATCACCGCCCTGCCCCACCCCGCCCCTATAGCACAAATCCAGGTACTTGTCCACAATAATAATTGAACTAAATTATCGCATTTCCTTCCTCGACCCGTATCCCACTCCCCCCTTCACTCTCACCCTCACCTTCTCCCTACCCCTCCACCTCACCTTCTCCCTACCCCTCCACCCTCACCTTCTCCCTACCCCTCCACCCTCACCTTCTCCCTACCCCTCCACCCTCACCTTCTCCCTACCCCCTTCACTCTCACCTTCCTTCCTCTCCCACCCAAGCCCCCTCTTCCTAATTCCCTCGCCCCCCCCCCCCCATGTTCGTTATCTCCCCCTAGCTCTCTCCCCTCCCACCTTCCTGCTTGATACCTGCTTGATGGTGTTCTGGGAGTTCTACTACTTCCCACGGCCCGAGGCCAAGCCCTACCAGGACTCTCACAAGTCAAGCCCGGCCCGAGTCCAGGCTTGACTTGTGAGAGTTTGGTCCACTAGGCTGCTGCTTGGAGCGGCTTCAGGCCCACATACCCACCAGAACCAGGTTGTTCCGGCAATATTTCTTATGCTCGCTCGGAGGATGTTGAACAACCGCGGACCTCTGATGTTTATACAGTGTTCTCTGAATGTGCCTATGGCACCTCTGCTCTTCACTGGTTCTATTCTGCATTTTCTTCCATATTGTTCACCCCAGTATGGTATTATTTTACTGTCAGATTTGGGACCTGGCCCTCCAGTATTTTCCACGTGAATAGTAAGTAATTATCAAAAGAAGGCACCAAACCAAGAAGGCTATGTAGCACCATCATATGTGGGGAATAATCAGAGGGCGCTAAATATTACCAAGGATGCCAATACGAGAACAGAAACGCACAAGTCGAACGATATCAAAAGTATCTGATTCACTAAATTCTATCGCGGGACAAGCGACCGCGAGGAGCGAGCGCGAGGGGCGGTCGCGAGGGGCGGTCGGAAAGACACACGCTGCTCCTGGAAGTCAGGACATTCAACAAGGATATGCACGACCGTAAGAGGGACATTGCAATTTGGACAATAAGGAGCCGGGCGGTGCTCCATAAGTGACCGTGAGTTAAGCGTGTATGGCCAATACACAACCTCGCCAGAGCCGTTTCCCACCACAGGTTACAGTGGTAGGAGGAAGGCCATGAGGACACACTACTTAAGAGTACACACTTTGTTACCAGTAGCAGAAAACAACAATCCAGCCAACGGGTAAGGATGGAGGAATGAATTACTGTGTAAAAGTTGGAATAAGGAATACCTTTACGGGAGATGGGACAAGAGCGGACAGCTTCCCTAGTGGCAGCGTCCGCACGATCATTTAAAGAGACACCAACATGGCTGGGAACCCAGCAAAACTCTACCAACTAAAATTTACTGGAAATAAGAAACACCCAATGTTGAATCTCAACGACCACTGGATGGACCGGATTAAAGGACCCGAGAGCTATGAGGGCAATACGAGAGTCAACGACAAACACAAAGGAAGATTTGACAACGAGAAAGCAGGAGATGAAGAACATAGAGAATAGCATAAAGTTCTGCTGTGAAGATGCAAGTCTCCGGAGGTAGGCGACACATATAAGTGCTGTCAGGAAAAACAACAGAGTACCCTACACGGTCTGCAGACTTAAGACCCATCGGGTGAAGATGGAAATGGAGCGGGAGTGCGAAGAAAAGTGCTCAAGGAAAAGGCGTTTCAGAACCGTTGGAGGGGTAAAAGCTTTAGTGATGCCGGTGAAGGACGTACAAAACTTTGAAAGGGGACTCTCCACGGGGGCAAGGAAGGAACAATACGAGGAGAAATATTAGAAATACGTACTGAAAGAGAATCCTGTAAGCGAGATAACCGGACAAAAAGAGGGAGGTGGTGAAGAGGAACAGGAACTACAGGAGTAGTAAAAGCACGACAGAGGGGAGAAGGATGTTGCAAGGACCGTGCAATATAGCGAAGACAGAAGTAATCACGGCGGTCCTGGAGAGATAGGAAGCCAGTGTCAACATACAAGATGAGGGTGGGAGTCAAATGAAAGGCACCAGAGCTGAGGCGCAACCCAGTAAGGTGCAAATCATCAAGACAGTGAAGAGAAGGAGAAGCAGACGAGTAAGGAGGGCAACCATAATCGAGTTTAAACAGGACGGGAGAGGAATGTAAAGCAAGGAGAGTGCGCCCTCCGCTCCCCCAAGAAGTATGGGACAAAACCTTAAGGAGGGTAAGGGCCTTGGAGAGGGTTGGAGAGGTGGAGATAGTGTTCTAATAACTACATCAGACGAACGTTAACCATACGTTCAATGAGTTTGCAGACAACTTGAAGGGGCAATAGGGAGGAAGTCCTGTGGGGATGTCCCAAGAGAACCTGGCTTCTGAACAGGGAGGACAACGGCATCGAGACAGTCTTCAGGGACTGACGACGACTCCCAGACCCGATTATACAGACTCAGTAAATACAGAGATGTTCATGGAGGGAGATGGCGAAAAATCTCATAATGAATGCCATCGGAGCCCGCCTCCGTAGAACCGCAGAGGGCCATAGCACACTGAAGTTCAGAGAGAGAGAAGGGATCATTATAAGGAAGTCTGAGATGGGGTGTATAAATCTAAAGGACGAGATTCAAGAACAGGTTTACGAAGAAGGAAAGATTGAGGAAGATGAGAACAAGAGCTAACAGAAGAAAAGTGGGAGCCCATTACGGTTGCAGGTACCGGGTCTGCCACAAGAGTAACACAAAGGTGAAAAACCGGCGAGACATCTGGAACGAGCTTACCCGCTATTCTGCAAATACGCTTCCAGATCTGCGGCAGAGGAGTTACGGACGCAATGGTGGAGGCTTCCAACACTCACGCTTAGCTGTACAGATGGCTCTACAGGCCACTGCACTCACCTTCCGAAACAAAAGAAAAGAATCGGTCGTCTGCCGACAGCGGTCTTTCTTCCAGGCTGAACACTTACAGCGGACAGCCCGAGCACAGTCCACATTCCACCATGGTGGAATGAAGTTTGAAATGAATGAAGAATGAATGAAGAATGAAGAAATGAAAACCACCATGGTTTTCATGAAGATGGTGTCATGAAAAAGGAGGAGGGCACAAGGGAGAGGCAGAATGGAGAAGTCGGAGAGAGCCACACGGAGGGTAAATTGGTTCCAGTCTGCCTTGGCAAACTGCCACCTAGGGAAGGAGAGGGAAGGGTGAAAACAGAAAAAGGTAAAAGGATAGGGAAATGGTCACTGCCATGAAGGTCATCAAGAACCCGCCATGTAAAATCCAAGTGGATAGACGATGAGCAGAGAGAAAGATCAAGACAGGAAAGAGCGAGAGTCCGAGAGTACAAATGAATGGGCTCACCAGAATTTAGAAGAGATTCCATGTGTGTATTATTTTATATATCTCTCGTCTTCTTTCAAGCAAGTACATTTGGAGAGCTTTGAGACGATCCCAATAATTTAGATGCTTTATCGCATCTATGTATGCCGTATATATTCTCTGTATTCCCTCTATTTCAGCAATCTCTCCTGCTCTGAATGGGAAAGTGAGTACTGAGCAGTACTCAAGACGGGACAGCACAAGTGATTTAAAGAGTACAACTATTGTGATGGGATCCCTGGATTTGAAAGTTCTCGTAATCCATCCTATCATTTTTCTAGCTGACACAATATTTGCTTGGTTATGCTCCCCTAAACGTTAGGTCGTCATATGTCATCATCCCCAAATTCTTTACATGTTGCTTTCCTACTATGGGCAAATTTGACTGTTTTGTACTGTGTATTATGTTTAAGATTCTCATTTTTACCGTATCTGACTACCTGGAATTTATCACAGTTAAACATCATGTTATTTTCTGCTGCCCAGTTCGAAAACTTTATCAATATCTGCTTGTTGGTTTTCAATGTCTTCACAGAGGTAATTTTCATGCTGATTTTTGTGTCAACTGCAAAGGATGATACGAAGCTGTGCCTTGTATTTGTGTTAATATCTGATATAAGAATAAGGAAAAGCAGTGGTGCAAAGACTGTACCATGAGGTACTGAGCTTTTAGCTGAGCTTGGACTCGATTTTATGTGGTTGACTGTCACTCTTTTTGTTCTGTTCGACAGAAAACCGAGTATTCAGCGTCCTACTTTACCAGTTAATCCCATTGACCTCATTTTGTGTGCTATCACTCCATGGTCACATTTATTGAATGTCTTTGCAAAATCCGTGTATACCACATCTGCATTCCGTTTTTCTTCTAATGCCTCGGTGATTTAGTCGTAATGGTCAAGTAGTTGTGAGAGGCATGATCTTCCTGCTCTAAATCCATGTTGCCCTGGATTGTGGAGGTCACTGGTTTCCATGAAACTAGTGACCTGACTACTGATCACTCTCTCAAATACTTTTATTATGTGGAACGTTAGTACAACTGGTCTGTAATTCTTTGCCAATGCTTTGCTCCCTACCTTGTGCAGACGGGCAATGTCTGCTGCTTTAAGCACATCTGGTATCTCCCTGTGTCCAAGCTCTTCCTCCACACTATACTGAGTGCCTTTGCTACTGGCACTTTGCATTTTTTTATAAATATTGAATTCCATGAGTCTGGACCCAGGGCTGAGTGCATGGCTATATTGTCAATGTATCTTTCGAAATCTGTCATGCTCATGTTGATAGTTATATTTACAGGGGGGTTGGATACCACACATAAAGAAGTTGTTCGGATCGTCCACTTTAATGCTGTTTATTGGAGTGCTAAACATGTCCTTGTACTGTTTTTTTAAGGATTTCACCAATTTCTTTGTCATCCTCAGTGTATGAACCTTCACTAGTACGAATAGGACCAATACTGGAAGTGGTTTTTGCTTCTGATTTAGCGTATGTGAAGAAATATTTTGGATTTTTCTTTATTTCTTGAATTGCTTTCTGTTCTAGTTGCCTTTCTTCAATCTGATATGAATGCTTCAGTCTCTGTTCGATTTCTTCAATCTCCGTTTAAATTATTCCTCCTTTGTATGGAAAGTCGTGTCTGCTTAAGCATTTCCGTTAATTTTTTCCTTATTTTGTAGTGTCGTCTGCGTTCTCTTTCAACATTGGACCTCTTTCTGGCTTTCCTCAAAGGAACATGTTTCAGACAGACTTCGTATGCTTCAGAAGTCAGTTCTTCTGTTCCTTGTAGGTCTTTTATTACTTAGAACATTTTCCCATTGAATGTTTGTAAGTTCCCTGTTTATTTTCTCCCAGTCTATCCTTTTATTATTAAAAATGAAATTATTGAATAACTCTTCTCGCATGTTGTTTCTCTTGGGCCTACTACCGTTATTGATGTTAGTTTGCACTTCAATGAGCTTGTGGTCCGAGTATGTAGTGTCTGAGACAAGGTTGTCTCTGAGTAGCTCATCATTGTTCGTGAATATTGTTCTCGTTTCTAGTTGGTTCTGTAATCTGCTGATTAAGCGAGAATTTGTCACAGATTATCAGTTGTTCTTTGACCTGTGGTTGGTTATTTCCACGTTGATTTCCTGTTATAATGTTATTGTTTACTATTCTCCATCTTAAACTGGGTAGACTGAAGTCTCCAAGGAAGATAATACCTGGTTTTGGGTTTGTTAGGTTATCAAGGACATTCTCTATTTTGTGGATCTGCTCAGTGAATTCCTCAACTGTTGCATCTGGCTGTTTGTATATTAGAATAATAATTAGATTTATATTTTCTACCTTGATTCAAAGTACCTCTACCACCTCATTGGTGGAGTTCAGAAGCTCTGCGCATATCGGTTCCTCTTTAATATACAGACCTACTCCTCCACTTTATCAAATTACTGTCACATCTATATAGATTATTATTTGGGATCCAGATTTCACTATCCATATGGTCTTTTGTGTGGATTTCTGTAAATGCACCAAATATTGAGTTCGATTCTAATAGAAGGCCATTTGAACTTATCTATTTCTTAATTTTGATATTAGGCCTTGCATGTTTCAAAATATGAATGATTTCCCGTATTGCATGTCACTTGTGGTGGGCTTTGGTAGTCCCCCCCCCCCCTCTCCACCCTGGTCCAGGGTGGGATGTTTTGGTAGTGGTTCATCTAGTTTTGGTAGTAGTGCAGTTATGTGGTGTAGTACCTGTGTGCTTGTTGATGACTTGTATTCCAGTCTTGTGGGTATCTCCCTCCGCCTCTGTAATCCTCCAGTGGTTCTATCTCCCTGTTCCTCTCTCTTATATGTTCTACTCTGTTTCTGTCAGTCTCTAAAAAAAAAAAAACCCGAGTAGTATCATATTGATCTTCCCGTCTAAAACGCTGTGAACCTCTCGTGTGGAATTCTGCGCACTGAAGATTGTAACATTTTTGTCCCTAATTGAGAATTTACATAGGTTAGGGTAAAAGTATCTACACTCCGTTCCAAAACGGCATGTACGCCTCGCCAACATGTTCCTGCATTTTCGAGGATGCAGAAAAGTGCATTTTGCACCTAATTTCCTATATTTGCATATTCCTTCTGCATAGAATTTGCAAATATTTTCAGTTTTTAATTTTTTCAGGATATTTATACTTGTGCCTGTCTTGGCCGCCTCTTTATTGGAGCCATCTCCGTTTTTCGTCCCAATTCCTTTGTTTATGCACTCTTCCCCACTGTTGTTCTCATTGTTTATATTCCCTGGCTCTGTAATATTGCTGTATATTGTACCACAATACCATCTTCCTCCACACTACTGCTGCGCTTCTCTAAACTACCTCTTCCTGAGTTTTGGTCGTTATCCAGTGTTGTCTGCCCGAAACGCTTTGCGTAATAGTGGCTTTAGGCATTGTATGTACTAGCTCTATCTATAAATTCATCAATATTTGTATCACACCTTGTATGTATGTACTTTACCTGAATAAACATTTGAATTTTGAATTTTTTGTTTGTTCACAGTCCGCAAATATCACTGGGAGCTTTTTTGTGAATGTTAATCTATGTGACTCGGGAATGTCATTCATCAGTTGGGTTATATTTTCTCATATTACGCTGTCATTTTTGCAGACCCAGTATATTCCTTGTCTGTGCATGCTGTAGATAATGCTACACAGCTCAAGTGAAATTTGTGTTACAGATGAAACACTTGTCGCCTACCCGCCCCCCCCCCCCAGCCCTTGTACCCGAGGCTCTCACCTCCCCCCCCCCACCCCTTGTACCCGAGGCTCTCCCTCCCCACCCCACCCCTTGTACCCGAGGCTCTCACCTCCCCCCCCACCCCTTATACCCGAGGCTCTCACCTCCCCCCCCACCCCTTGTACCCGAGGCTCTCCCTCCCCACCCCTTGTACCCGAGGCTCTCACCTCCCCCCCCCCACCCCTTGTACCCAAGGCTCTCACCCCCACCCCTTGTACCCGAGGCTCTCACCTCCCCCCCCACCCCTTGTACCCGAGGCTCTCACCTCCCCCCCTCACCCCTTGTACCCGAGGATCTCACCTCCCCCCACCCCTTGTACCCGAGGCTCTCCCCCCCCACCCCACCCCTTGTACCCGAGGCTCTCCCCCCCCACCCCACCCCTTGTACCCAAGGCTCTCACCTCCCCCCCCACCCCTTGTACCCGAGGGTCTCCCCTCCCCCACCCCTTGTACCCGAGGCTCTCACCCCCCCCACCCCTTGTACCCGAGGCTCTCACCTCCCCCACCCCTTGTACCGAGGCTTTCACCTACCCCCACCCCTTGTACCCGAGGCTCTCACCTCCCCCCCACCCCTTGTACCCGAGGCTCTCACCTCCCCCCCACCCCTTGTACCCGAGGCTCTCACCTCCCCCCCCACCCCTTGTACCCGAGGCTCTCACCTCCCCCACCCCTTGTACTCGAGGCTCTCACCTCCCCCCCCCCCACCCCTTGTACCCGAGGCTCTCACCTCCCCCACCCCTTGTACCCGAGGCTTTCACCTCCCCCCCACCACCCCTTGTACCCGATGCTCTCACCTCCCCCCCACCACCCCTTGTACCCGAGGCTCTCACCTCCCCCACCCCTTGTACCCGAGGCTCTCACCTCCCCCCCCACCCCTTGTACCCGAGGCTCTCACCTCCCCCCCCCCCCACCCCTTGTACCCGAGGCTCTCACCTCCCCCCCCCACCCCTTGTACCCGAGGCTCTCACCTCTCCCCCCCACCCCTTGTACCCGAGGCTCTCACCTCTCCCCCCACCCCTTGTACCCGAGGCTCTCAGCTCCCCCCCACCCCTTGTACCCGAGGCTCTCACCTCCCCCACCCCTTGTGCCCGAGGCTCTCACCTTCCCCCCACCCCTTGTGCCCGAGGCACTCACCTTCCCCCCACCCCTTGTACCCGAGGCTCTCACCTCCCCCCCCCACCCCTTGTACCCGAGGCTCTCACCTCCCCCCCACCCCTTGTACCCGAGGCTCTCACCTCCCCCCCACCCCTTGTACCCGAGGCTCTCACCTCCCCCCCCACCCCTTGTACCCGAGGCTCTCACCTCCCCACCCCTTGTGCCCAAGGCTCTCACCTCCCCCCCACCCCTTGTACCCCAGGCTCTCACCTCCCCCCCACCCCTTGTACCCGAGGCTCTCCCCTCCCCCACCCCTTGTACCGAGGCTCTCACCTCCCCCCCCCACCCCTTGTACCCGAGGCTCTCACCTCCCCCCCCCACCCCTTGTACCCGAGGCTCTCACCTCCCCCGCCACCCCTTGTACCCGAGGCTCTCACCTCCCCCACCCCTTGTACCCGAGGCTCTCACCTCCCCCCCACCCCTTGTACCCGAGGCTCTCCCCCCCACCCCACCCCTTGTACCCGAGGCTCTCACCTCCCCCCCCCCACCCCTTGTACCCGAGGCTCTCACCTCCCCCACCCCTTGTACCCGAGGCTCTCACCTCCCCCCCCCCACCCCTTGTACCCGAGGCTCTCACCTCCCCCCCTCACCCCTTGTACCCGAGGCTCTCACCTCCCCCCACCCCTTGTACCCGAGGCTCTCCCCCCCACCCCACCCCTTGTACCCCAGGCTCTCACCTCCCCCCCACCCCTTGAGTAGTAGGGTGTAAGCGCCACAGGGGAATTTTTTTTTCCTGGGAGAAAATTCCCCTGTAGCGCTTCGGGGTTTCAGGTGAATTTGTAAATTCCCCTGTAGCGCTTTAGGGTTTTCAGGTGAATTTGGGGATTCACAGATTTGGAATTAGGGAATTCTTATAATGATAAATAATGTCATACGAGTTTGTTAAAGTTCTTATGAGAAAAATAATTTCCGAGACATAGAAGTTTGTTAAGGCCTTATGGGACAAATTCAAGTAACGTATGTAGCTCTTTAGGGTTTCCATGAGAACTCTACGGACATGTTTTACATGTTTTCAACTTACAAAATCCGTCTGTGTAAGCCATAGTTTTCATGTAAATTTAGAAAATCACCTGTGCGGGCCAGGGTTTTCAAGTTTCGTACCTCACACTCCCCTCCCTCCCTCCCCCCTTACCTCGCAATCTGTCGCGTCACCTTTATTTACTTTACGCCCGGCCAGCCAGACCTCTTATCTTATCTTATCTTCTTCATAATATCTGGACCGTCCCTCCTCTCTCTCTCTCTCTCCTTTCATTCAGTTCAGTTCAACTATTTTCCAACATCGTATGTTTGCTCCTTTTCATTAAGCAAGTCAGTTTTACACAAATAAATCATGTTAGTAAGCATGTTCTAGCTCACGTTCCTCCACCTTAGTCCCCTGTCGTATAATGAATACTATCATTCCAATCCCTCTAAAATTTAAAAATAATCATATTTCAAATGTAGTTCAATACAGTAATTTAGTTACCAAGCTCCAGCGCTTGTCCTCCGCCTTAGCTCTCTCTCGTATCTTCGTTAGTAACAGTCCAATTTCCCTGAAATTTTTACCCTCTGTATTTCAGGCTCCGTAAATAAGATCAAAACAGTTATCGAGCTCCAGCGCTTGTCCCCCACCTTAGTTCGTTTATACAAGATCGTTAGTAACAGTCCAATTTCCCTGAAATTTTTACCCTCTGTATTTCAGACACCGTAAATAAAATCAAGTCAGTTATCGAGCTCCAGCTCTCGTCCCCGCCTTAGTTCTCCTTCATATCTTTGTAAATAACCCATCAATTTCCCTAAAATTAAAAGCAGACATACTTCAAAGTTAGTAAATAAGATCAAGTCAGTTACTGAGCTCCAGCTCTCGTCCCCCACCCTCTTCCACCCTCAAGTCTTTGTAAATAAACCATCAATTTCCCCGAAATTTTTTACGCTCTGTATTTCAGACATAGTAAATATGAAGTAAACAATTATAAAACTCTAGCTCTTCTCCTCTGTCCAAGCTCACTTTTGTAAATTCATTACTCTCAGTCCAAATCACCCAACTACATTTTCAGACATAGTAAATAAAAACCAGTTCAGTTATCAAGTTTCAACTCTTGTGCCCCAGCTTAGTTCATTTTGTACAAGTTCTTTATTTCCAACTATATCACATGAGATTTAAGATCACCTTATTTTCTAACGTAGTAAAATTAATCAGGGCATTAACCAAGCTCCATTCCCTCAGCCTTAGATCATCAGACATAAATATTTTCGATCAAGTCCGTCTCCAGCTTAACTCTTACCCTTTCCCTCCCTTACCTTCTCATCCCCAACTTATCCAAACCTTCAATAATCGTACTGTATTTGCATATTTTCTCTATATTCACTGTGTTCTTCGTATTCTCATCCGTGTTCACTCCATGTTCTTCAAATGTTCACAGTCCCATTCAGTTCATATTTTCACAAGTATCTCCATTTTTTATGTAATCTTTCTCTTAGTCTCATTATGTTCTCTACAAATTCTAGTCATATTTTCTATGTTTTCATATTCATCACATGTTCTCTTTACAACTTTTATACTCAATATTCATGCTAACTTCCATATTTTGTATTCTTTGTCAATATTCATGTTCCTCTACAAGTTCATGTTCCTCACAAGATCACTTCGTTTTTCACCTTCACTTACATGTTTTCTACATTCTTTTGTCATATTCTCCATGTTCTTCACAAGTCCATTGTTCATTCTTTGTAATCCCTATTCTCCTTATCATGTTTTCATGTTCTCTGTAAGTTCATATTCCCAGCATGTTCACTGTATTCATCAACTTTTCTTACATGTGTTCTTTGCCATGTTCCCCATATGTTCTCTGGGTTTTTCCCCTTACATGTTATTTAACGTTCCTTAACTAAAAAAATCTTTCGCCAATCAACTAAAAACATAGTCACTTTCGTCATTTCTCAACTAAACCTATTATCCAGTCAACTAAAAATAGTCAGAAATAGCCTCGTTCAACACTGTTCTTAACTAAAACAACCTTTCTCTTAGCTAAAAATTGTCAAAGGAAACTTCTTTCAGCACTTTCTTAACAGCCGCTATGTTTCATCAAGAAAAAATTGTCAAAGGCAACTTTCCAAAACTGTTCATAACTAGCTTTTTATCCATCGTCAATCAACTAAAAATAATAACTTTCATCATTTCTTAACTAAACATATTCCCCATTCATCAGAAAATAACCGTGTTCTTCATGTTTCATTGTCATTTCATAACTAAAATTATCCATCAATCAACAGAAAAAGCCATGTTCATCATGTTTTTGTCTTTTGCTTAACTAAAATTATGTTTTGTCAAGTAAGAAAAAATAACCAAAGATATCTTTCATCGCTGTTCTTAACAGACATTATACTTTGGGGAGCACAAAAATAGTCTCCCTCGTCATGTTTTATCTTTTCCTTAACTAAAGTATTCATCAGTCAACTAAAAATAGTTACTTCATCATGTTTCCTTGTCATTTCTTAACTGAAATATCACTTCTCTCATCTGAAAATAGTCAGGATTAACCTCATTCAACACCGTTCTTAACTAAAACAGCCTTTCGCTTAGCTAAAAATTGTCAAAGGAATCTTTTCAGCACTGTTCATAACTAACTTTATCCATCGTCAAGTAAGAAAATATAGTCAAAGATATCTATCATCGTCGTTCTTAACTGACATTTATACTTTGTGGAGCACTAAAAATAGTCAAATGTAACTTTTTCAACACTTTCGTAACTAAAATTATATGTCGCTAAGTAAGAAAAATAGTCAAAGGTGCTCTCCGTTACACCAAAGTTACTCTTCAAGAAATCAAAGACACTCTTCAATACATCAAGGACTTACTCAAAGACATCAAAGTTGCACTCAAAGACATCCTTTGAGACATCAAAGACATCCTTTGAGACATCAAAGACATCCTTTGAGACATCAAAGACATCCTTTAAGACTTCAATGGGACTCTTCGAGATATCAAAAGACACTCTCAAACACTCAAAAATTTACTCGCATCCTCAAAGTTATTCTCAGAGTTATCAAAAGTTAATCTCAGTCATCAAAATGCTATTGTCTAAGTAGCCTTTCGTTCATCAGAGAAACTTTCTAAGACATCTTCGTTCATTAAAGTTAATCTCAGAGGCATAAAAGTTATTCTCGGAGCTATCAAAATTAATCTCTAAAACAACAAAAGTTAATCTCTGTCATCAAAGTTGATCTGCAAGATATCTTCGAGACATCAAAGTTACTTTTCATTACATCAAAGACGCATTCAAATACTACCCATGTTCTCAGAAGTCATTCTCAAAGTCATCAAAGTTATTCAAAGAGCTAACAAAAGTTATTCTCAGAGTCACCTTCGTTCTTCAGAGAAACTTTCCAAAACATCTTTGTTCATCAAAGTTATTCTCAGAGGCATAAAAGTCATTCTCAGAGCTATCAAACTTGTTCTCAAAGTCATCAAACTTATTCACAGAGTCATCAAAGTTAATCTAAGACATCATTTTTCATCAAAGATATTCTCTCTAAACCATCAATGTTCTTCTCTAAGACATAAAAGTTATTCTCAGAGTCACCTTCGTTCTTCAGAGAAACTTTCCAAAACATCTTCGTTCATAAAAGTTATTCTCAGAGACATCTAAAGTTAATCTTAGAGTTATCAAATGTAATCTCTAACTCACTTTTGGTCATTAAAGTTAATTTCTATGTTATAAAAGTTTGTCTCGGAGACATGTAAAGTTAATCTTAGAGTTAACAAAGGTAATCTCTAACTCACTCTCGTTCGTCAAAGTTGTTTCAAAGACATCAAAGTTATTATCAGAGTTATCCAAAGATATTCTCTTGCCCACAAAAGTTATTCTGAGCTATCAAAGTTAATCTCAGACATCTTCATTCATAAAGTTATTCTCAGAGCTACCCAAAGCTATTCTCAGAGTCACCTTCGTTCGTCAGAGAAACTTTCCAAAACATCGTTGTTCATCAAAGTTATTCTCAGAGGCATCAAAAGTTAATCTAAGACATCTTCTTTCATCAAAGTTATTTTCAGAGACATCTAAAGTTATTCTCAGAGCTATCAAACTTATTCTCAGAGTCATCAAATGTTATTCTCGAAGTCATCAAAGATATTTTCAGAGACATCTAAAGTTAATTTCTATGTTATAAAAGTTATTCTCAGAGCCATCTAAAGTTAATCTTGCTCATCAAAGTTGTTCTCTAAGACATAAAAGTTATTCTCAGAGGCATCAAAGTGATCTCTAATTCACCTTCGTTCTCCCAAAGTTGTTCTCTAAGACACCTTCGTTCATCAAAGAAACTCTCCTTCTTCCATCATGTTATTCTTTAAGACATCTTCAGTCATAAAATTTCTCTCCAAAATGTAACTAGTTCAGCTTTTCATACCAAACCTGCATTTCTGTTAAAACATATTTACTTAGTTGCTTTACCCTAAAACTGTTCTCTGAACTACACTGTTCAAACCTACGTAACCTATCCTCTCCACCCAATGTTACTTAGTTAACGTAACGTTCCTAAACCTAACTTTACCTATCCTAACATAACTTACCTTACCTTACCTATCTTACCTAACCTAACCTAACTTTACCTATGTTACCTTACCTTACCTACTTTTCCTAACTTAACCTGCTTAACCTATCTTACCTATCTTACCTAACTTTACCTATGTTACCTTACCTTACATACCTTTCCTAACTTAACCTGCTTAACCTATCTTACCTATCTTACCTAACTTTACCTATCTTACCTATCTTACATAACTTTACCTATGTTACCTTACCTTACCTACCTTTCCTAACTTAACCTGCTTAACCTATCTTACCTATCTTACCTAACTTTACCTATCTTACCTAACTTAACTTTCATAACCTAACTTTACCTATCCTAACATAACTTACCTTACCTTCCCTATCTTACCTAACTTTACCTATCCTAACATAACTTACCTTACCAATCATACCTAACTTAACCGAACTTTACCTATCCTAACTTAACTTACCTAACTTATTCTGCTTAACCTAACTTACCTACATTACCTAACTTAACCTGCTTAACCTAACTTATTTAACTTATCTTACCTATCGTAACCTAACTTGCTTTACCTAACTTAATCTTACATTCCCAAACTGATGTATCCTAACTTATCTAGTCAAACCAGGCATGATCTAACTTACTTAAGTATTCCTTCTTGTCTTTTGTGTTTCGTCAATCATTGTCTCATATTCATTTACTCTTTTCATTAGTTAATTTCTCAAATGGTCACTTATACATTTCAAGTTCTATTTGTTAGAGATTGGATATTTAAGCATTTCAAAGGTTTTTGTTATATATGGGAACTTACTCGTTTCAAGGGCAAATTTCTCAAATGGTCATTTTTGCAGATCAAGGGTTATTTGTTAAAGTTCTTCAAGTTGCTCATAAGTTGTATTTATTATGTTTGTTATCATTTATTCTTATTCCCCAACCCCCTTAACCTAACCTCTTGTAATCTTAGTGTATTTGGTAGGTTCTAGCTTATGTTCTTATTCCCCAACCCTTTAACCTAACCTTTCAGATGTAGTTTGTTGAATATATTATCCTTTTCCTAACCTTTCAGATGTAGTTTTGTTTCTCCTTTTTGTATATTTTTACCCAAACCCACCATCCCACTTAACTTTCTTTCCTTCTTTTACTTTGTTTTCGCATATAAGTTCATTCTTTATCTTAGTAATAATAAAATTACAATAGTAAAGAATCAGATCTACTAAGACTTGAAATTGAGAAAAACAAGAGAGCAAGTGAGTGAGAGCATGAAAGAAGAGCAAGGAGTAAGAGAGAGGGGGCGGAAGAAAATGGGACTAAAGAAGAGAGAATGAGAGTGAGGGTGTGAGAATGGGAGCACTAAGACTTGAAATTGAGAAAAACAAGAGAGCAAGTGAGTGAGAGCATGAAAAGAGGAGAAAAAAGTAAGAGACAGGGGGAGGAAGAGCATGGGAGCACTAAGACTTAAATTTGAGAAAAAGAAAACTAAGTGAATGAGAGTGAGGGTGTGAGAATGGGAGCATTAAGACTTGAATTTGAGAAAAGAAGAGAGCATTTGAGCAAATGAGTGAGAGGGGGAGGAAGAGAGAGAATAAGGGAGAGAGATAGAAAAGGAGGGTTAGAAGGAGTAGGAGAATCAAAGTAAAAGAAGGAAAGAAAGTTAAGTGGGATGGCGGGTTTGGGTAAAAATATACAAAAAGGAGAAACAAAACTACATCTGAAAGGTTAGGAAAAGGATAATATATTCAACAAACTACATCTGAAAGGTTAGGTTAAAGGGTTGGGGAATAAGAACATATGATAGAACCTACCAAATACACTAAGATTACAAGAGGTTAGGTTAAGGGGTTGGGGAATAAGAATAAATGATAACAAACATAATAAATACAACTTATGAGCAACTTGAAGAACTTTAACAAATAACCCTTGATCTGCAAAAATGACCATTTGAGAAATTTGCCCTTGAAACGAGTAAGTTCCCATATATAACAAAAACCTTTGAAATGCTTAAATATCCAATCTCTAACAAATAGAACTTGAAATGTATAAGTGACCATTTGAGAAATTAACTAATGAAAAGAGTAAATGAATATGAGACAATGATTGACGAAACACAAAAGACAAGAAGGAATACTTAAGTAAGTTAGATCATGCCTGGTTTGACTAGATAAGTTAGGATACATCAGTTTGGGAATGTAAGATTAAGTTAGGTAAAGCAAGTTAGGTTACGATAGGTAAGATAAGTTAAATAAGTTAGGTTAAGCAGGTTAAGTTAGGTAATGTAGGTAAGTTAGGTTAAGCAGAATAAGTTAGGTAAGTTAAGTTAGGATAGGTAAAGTTCGGTTAAGTTAGGTATGATTGGTAAGGTAAGTTATGTTAGGATAGGTAAAGTTAGGTAAGATAGGGAAGGTAAGGTAAGTTATGTTAGGATAGGTAAAGTTAGGTTATGAAAGTTAAGTTAGGTAAGATAGGTAAAGTTAGGTAAGATAGGTAAGATAGGTTAAGCAGGTTAAGTTAGGAAAGGTAGGTAAGGTAAGGTAACATAGGTAAAGTTATGTAAGATAGGTAAAGTTAGGTAAGATAGGTAAGATAGGTTAAGCAGGTTAAGTTAGGAAAGGTATGTAAGGTAAGGTAACATAGGTAAAGTTAGGTAAGATAGGTAAGATAGGTTAAGCAGGTTAAGTTAGGAAAAGTAGGTAAGGTAAGGTAACATAGGTAAAGTTAGGTTAGGTTAGGTAAGATAGGTAAGGTAAGGTAAGTTATGTTAGGATAGGTAAAGTTAGGTTTAGGAACGTTACGTTAACTAAGTAACATTGGGTGGAGAGGATAGGTTACGTAGGTTTGAACAGTGTAGTTCAGAGAACAGTTTTAGGGTAAAGCAACTAAGTAAATATGTTTTAACAGAAATGCAGGTTTGGTATGAAAAGCTGAACTAGTTACATTTTGGAGAGAAATTTTATGACTGAAGATGTCTTAAAGAATAACATGATGGAAGAAGGAGAGTTTCTTTGATGAACGAAGGTGTCTTAGAGAACAACTTTGGGAGAACGAAGGTGAATTAGAGATCACTTTGATGCCTCTGAGAATAACTTTTATGTCTTAGAGAACAACTTTGATGAGCAAGATTAACTTTAGATGGCTCTGAGAATAACTTTTATAACATAGAAATTAACTTTAGATGTCTCTGAAAATATCTTTGATGACTTCGAGAATAACATTTGATGACTCTGAGAATAAGTTTGATAGCTCTGAGAATAACTTTAGATGTCTCTGAAAATAACTTTGATGAAAGAAGATGTCTTAGATTAACTTTTGATGCCTCTGAGAATAACTTTGATGAACAACGATGTTTTGGAAAGTTTCTCTGACGAACGAAGGTGACTCTGAGAATAGCTTTGGGTAGCTCTGAGAATAACTTTATGAATGAAGATGTCTGAGATTAACTTTGATAGCTCAGAATAACTTTTGTGGGCAAGAGAATATCTTTGGATAACTCTGATAATAACTTTGATGTCTTTGAAACAACTTTGACGAACGAGAGTGAGTTAGAGATTACCTTTGTTAACTCTAAGATTAACTTTACATGTCTCCGAGACAAACTTTTATAACATAGAAATTAACTTTAATGACCAAAAGTGAGTTAGAGATTACATTTGATAACTCTAAGATTAACTTTAGATGTCTCTGAGAATAACTTTTATGAACGAAGATGTTTTGGAAAGTTTCTCTGAAGAACGAAGGTGACTCTGAGAATAACTTTTATGTCTTAGAGAAGAACATTGATGGTTTAGAGAGAATATCTTTGATGAAAAATGATGTCTTAGATTAACTTTGATGACTCTGTGAATAAGTTTGATGACTTTGAGAACAAGTTTGATAGCTCTGAGAATGACTTTTATGCCTCTGAGAATAACTTTGATGAACAAAGATGTTTTGGAAAGTTTCTCTGAAGAACGAAGGTGACTCTGAGAATAACTTTTGTTAGCTCTTTGAATAACTTTGATGACTTTGAGAATGACTTCTGAGAACATGGGTAGTATTTGAATGCGTCTTTGATGTAATGAAAAGTAACTTTGATGTCTCGAAGATATCTTGCAGATCAACTTTGATGACAGAGATTAACTTTTGTTGTTTTAGAGATTAATTTTGATAGCTCCGAGAATAACTTTTATGCCTCTGAGATTAACTTTAATGAACGAAGATGTCTTAGAAAGTTTCTCTGATGAACGAAAGGCTACTTAGACAATAGCATTTTGATGACTGAGATTAACTTTTGATAACTCTGAGAATAACTTTGAGGATGCGAGTAAATTTTTGAGTGTTTGAGAGTGTCTTTTGATATCTCGAAGAGTCCCATTGAAGTCTTAAAGGATGTCTTTGATGCCTCAAAGGATGTCTTTGATGTCTCAAAGGATGTCTTTGATGTCTCAAAGGATGTCTTTGAGTGCAACTTTGATGTCTTTGAGTAAGTCCTTGATGTATTGAAGAGTGTCTTTGATTTCTTGAAGAGTAACTTTGGTGTAACGGAGAGCACCTTTGACTATTTTTCTTACTTAGCGACATATAATTTTAGTTACGAAAGTGTTGAAAAAGTTACATTTGACTATTTTTAGTGCTCCACAAAGTATAAATGTCAGTTAAGAACGACGATGATAGATATCTTTGACTATATTTTCTTACTTGACGATGGATAAAGTTAGTTATGAACAGTGCTGAAAAGATTCCTTTGACAATTTTTAGCTAAGCGAAAGGCTGTTTTAGTTAAGAACGGTGTTGAATGAGGTTAATCCTGACTATTTTCAGATGAGAGAAGTGATATTTCAGTTAAGAAATGACAAGGAAACATGATGAAGTAACTATTTTTAGTTGACTGATGAATACTTTAGTTAAGGAAAAGATAAAACATGACGAGGGAGACTATTTTTGTGCTCCCCAAAGTATAATGTCTGTTAAGAACAGCGATGAAAGATATCTTTGGTTATTTTTTCTTACTTGACAAAACATAATTTTAGTTAAGCAAAAGACAAAAACATGATGAACATGGCTTTTTCTGTTGATTGATGGATAATTTTAGTTATGAAATGACAATGAAACATGAAGAACACGGTTATTTTCTGATGAATGGGGAATATGTTTAGTTAAGAAATGATGAAAGTTATTATTTTTAGTTGATTGACGATGGATAAAAAGCTAGTTATGAACAGTTTTGGAAAGTTGCCTTTGACAATTTTTTCTTGATGAAACATAGCGGCTGTTAAGAAAGTGCTGAAAGAAGTTTCCTTTGACAATTTTTAGCTAAGAGAAAGGTTGTTTTAGTTAAGAACAGTGTTGAACGAGGCTATTTCTGACTATTTTTAGTTGACTGGATAATAGGTTTAGTTGAGAAATGACGAAAGTGACTATGTTTTTAGTTGATTGGCGAAAGATTTTTTTAGTTAAGGAACGTTAAATAACATGTAAGGGGAAAAACCCAGAGAACATATGGGGAACATGGCAAAGAACACATGTAAGAAAAGTTGATGAATACAGTGAACATGCTGGGAATATGAACTTACAGAGAACATGAAAACATGATAAGGAGAATAGGGATTACAAAGAATGAACAATGGACTTGTGAAGAACATGGAGAATATGACAAAAGAATGTAGAAAACATGTAAGTGAAGGTGAAAAACGAAGTGATCTTGTGAGGAACATGAACTTGTAGAGGAACATGAATATTGACAAAGAATACAAAATATGGAAGTTAGCATGAATATTGAGTATAAAAGTTGTAAAGAGAACATGTGATGAATATGAAAACATAGAAAATATGACTAGAATTTGTAGAGAACATAATGAGACTAAGAGAAAGATTACATAAAAAATGGAGATACTTGTGAAAATATGAACTGAATGGGACTGTGAACATTTGAAGAACATGGAGTGAACACGGATGAGAATACGAAGAACACAGTGAATATAGAGAAAATATGCAAATACAGTACGATTATTGAAGGTTTGGATAAGTTGGGGATGAGAAGGTAAGGGAGGGAAAGGGTAAGAGTTAAGCTGGAGACGGACTTGATCGAAAATATTTATGTCTGATGATCTAAGGCTGAGGGAATGGAGCTTGGTTAATGCCCTGATTAATTTTACTACGTTAGAAAATAAGGTGATCTTAAATCTCATGTGATATAGTTGGAAATAAAGAACTTGTACAAAATGAACTAAGCTGGGGCACAAGAGTTGAAACTTGATAACTGAACTGGTTTTTATTTACTATGTCTGAAAATGTAGTTGGGTGATTTGGACTGAGAGTAATGAATTTACAAAAGTGAGCTTGGACAGAGGACAAGAGCTAGAGTTTTATAATTGTTTACTTCATATTTACTATGTCTGAAATACAGAGCGTAAAAAATTTCGGGGAAATTGATGGTTTATTTACAAAGACTTGAGGGTGGAAGAGGGTGGGGGACGAGAGCTGGAGCTCAGTAACTGACTTGATCTTATTTACTAACTTTGAAGTATGTCTGCTTTTAATTTTAGGGAAATTGATGGGTTATTTACAAAGATATGAAGGAGAACTAAGGCGGGGACGAGAGCTGGAGCTCGATAACTGACTTGATTTTATTTACGGTGTCTGAAATACAGAGGGTAAAAATTTCAGGGAAATTGGACTGTTACTAACGATCTTGTATAAACGAACTAAGGTGGGGGACAAGCGCTGGAGCTCGATAACTGTTTTGATCTTATTTACGGAGCCTGAAATACAGAGGGTAAAAATTTCAGGGAAATTGGACTGTTACTAACGAAGATACGAGAGAGAGCTAAGGCGGAGGACAAGCGCTGGAGCTTGGTAACTAAATTACTGTATTGAACTACATTTGAAATATGATTATTTTTAAATTTTAGAGGGATTGGAATGATAGTATTCATTATACGACAGGGGACTAAGGTGGAGGAACGTGAGCTAGAACATGCTTACTAACATGATTTATTTGTGTAAAACTGACTTGCTTAATGAAAAGGAGCAAACATACGATGTTGGAAAATAGTTGAACTGAACTGAATGAAAGGAGAGAGAGAGAGAGAGGAGGGACGGTCCAGATATTATGAAGAAGATAAGATAAGATAAGAGGTCTGGCTGGCCGGGCGTAAAGTAAATAAAGGTGACGCGACAGATTGCGAGGTAAGGGGGGAGGGAGGGAGGGGAGTGTGAGGTACGAAACTTGAAAACCCTGGCCCGCACAGGTGATTTTCTAAATTTACATGAAAACTATGGCTTACACAGACGGATTTTGTAAGTTGAAAACATGTAAAACATGTCCGTAGAGTTCTCATGGAAACCCTAAAGCGCTACATACGTTACTTGAATTTGTCCCATAAGGCCTTAACAAACTTCTATGTCTCGGAAATTATTTTTCTCATAAGAACTTTAACAAACTCGTATGACATTATTTTTCATTATAAGAATTCCCTAATTCCAAATCTGTGAATCCCCAAATTCACCTGAAAACCCTAAAGCGCTACAGGGGAATTTACAAATTCACCTGAAACCCCGAAGCGCTACAGGGGAATTTTCTCCCAGGAAAAAAAAATTCCCCTGTGGCGCTTACACCCTACTACTCCCTTGTACCCGAGGCTCTCCCCTCCCCACCCCTTGTACCCGAGGCTCTCACCTCCCCCCCCACCCCATGTACCCGAGGCTCTCACCTCCCCCCCCACCCCTTGTACCCGAGGCTCTCACCTCCCCCCCACCCCTTGTACCCGAGGCTCTCACCTCCCCAACCCCTTGTACCCGAGGCTTTCACCTACCCCCACCCCTTGTACCCGAGGCTCTCACCTCCCCCCCACCCCTTGTACCCGAGGCTCTCACCTTCCCCCCACCCCTTGTACCCGAGGCTCTCACCTCCCCCGCCCCTTGTACTCGAGGCTCTCACCTCCCCCCCACCCCTTGTACCCGAGGCTCTCACCTCCCCCCCACCCCTTGTACCCGAGGCTCTCACCTCCCCCACCCCTTGTACCCGAGGCTCTCACCTCCCCCCCCCACCCCTTGTACCCGAGGCTCTCACCTCCACCCCCACCCCTTGTACCCGAGGCTCTCACCTCCCCCACCCCTTGTGCCCGAGGCTCTCACCTCCCCCCCACCCCTTGTACCCGAGGCTCTCACCTCCCCCACCCCTTGTACCCGAGGCTCTCACCTCCCCCCCACCCCTTGTACCCGAGGCTCTCATCTCCCCTCCCCCGCACCCCTTGTATCCGAGGCTCTCACCTCCCCCCCCCCCGCACCCCTTGTACCCGAGGCTCTCATCTCCCCCACCCCTTGTACCCGAGGCTCTCATCTCCCCCCCACCCCTTGTACCCGAGGCTCTCACCTCCCCCCCCCCACCCCTTGTACCCAAGGCTCTCACCCCCACCCCTTGTACCCGAGGCTCTCACCTCCCCCCACCCCTTGTACCCGAGGCTCGATCTCACCTCCCCCCCACCCCTTGTACCCAAGGCTCTCACCTCCCCCCCCCACCCCTTGTACCCGAGGCTCGCCCCCCCCCACCCCTTGTACCCGAGGCTCTCCCCCCCACCCCTTGTACCCGAGGCTCTCCCCCCCACCCCTTGTACCCGAGGCTCTCACCTCCCCACCCCCACTCCTTGTACCCGAGGCTCTCACCTCCCCCACCCTTTGTACCCGAGGCTCTCACCTCCCCCCCACCCCTTGTACCCGAGGCTCTCACCTCCCCCCCCACCCCTTGTACCCGAGGCTCTCACTTCCCCCCCCCACACCCTTTGTACCCGAGGCTCTCACCTCCCCCCCCCGCACCCCTTGTACCCGAGGCTCTCACCTCCCCCCCCCCGCACCCCTTGTACCCGAGGCTCTCATCTCCCCCACCCCTTGTACCCGAGGCTCTCATCTCCCCCCCCCACCCCCTTGTACCCTAGGCTCTCACCTCCCCCACCCCTTGTACCCGAGGCTCTCACCTCCCCCACCCCTTGTACCCGAGGCTCTCACCTCCCCCCCCTTGTACCCGAGGCTCTCACCTCCCCCACCCCTTGTACCCGAGGCTCTCACCTCCCCCCCCCCTTGTACCCGAGGCTCTCACCTCCCCCCCCTTGTACCCGAGGCTCTCACCTCCCCCACCCCTTGTACCCGAGGCTCTCACCTCCCCCCTCACCCCTTGTACCCGAGGCTCTCACCTCTCCCCCCCCCCACCCCTTGTACCCGAGGATCTCACCTCCCCCCCCACCCCTTGTACCCGAGGCTCTCACCTCCCCCCCCCACCCCTTGTACCCGAGGCTCTCTCCCCCACCCCTTGTACCCGAGGCTCTCTCCCCCACCCCTTGTACCCGAGGCTCTCTCCCCCACCCCTTGTACCCGAGGCTCTCTCCCCCACCCCTTGTACCCGAGGCTCTCTCCCCCACCCCTTGTACCCGAGGCTCTCTCCCCCACCCCTTGTACCCGAGTCTCTCACCTCCCCCCCCCCCCCACCCCTTGGACCCGAGGACCCCCCCCCCCCCCACATATAGTACCCAGGCCACTAACCCGGGCGGGGCAGACACAGTAACACAAGGTATCACATAAGCGGACCACATTCTGGCAATGGTGTGTTTGTCCTGCACACGAGGCGGTCCTCAGTAGCAGGAGGTATAGTTGTAAGCAGTTTTTTATTATTATTATTCGTATTTCCTACCACAGACGTGGCCACACATTTACAATGCTAACCAGCATATATACATTTTCTTCTGTCCTCCATGGACAGGGTTAGAGATGTGCTAAACACATAGTTCAGGGGTTTATTGACCAATCAACCACAGATGATTCGGTGCTTTTAAAATGCTAAGCTAACCTACATACGTAAATACATAGATACACGGATTTACGTATGCCCTACATAAAGTGTTCGATGTGTCTTTTACATAGTGTCATTACTGTAAGCAGTACAAGAGAGGGGCCCCAACAGCGCCCTCACGCTGGTGGGTAAACAGTTTACCTGCTCTACACCTCTCATACCTCATTAACACATTTGAGACCAACTTTCCTCAACGGATACCTATTATATACACACATGTAGCATATACATATGTCCAGGTGGATAGGTTCTCACACGCTCAGTTACAGTTGGAAAGAACTGTTAAACATGAACAGTTCAACGACGCGTGAACAAGTTCCTGTTCACCATCCGGGTGAAATGTAGGAAACATTTTACCGTTGAGTGAAGTGCCACGCGTCAGAGAAAACGGCCAGTCACTATTAAAGAATGTTCAAGTGAGAGGGGAGACTTGTGTAATATTGGACACTTCATGCACGTTCCCTATTATAACACTCGGCCAGCAGGTGATGTGGTATATAATGTCTGACAAATTCAACTTGTCAGAAGAATAATTGTTTTAAGAGGCCTCTGAACACCGTTATAGTCAGAACCATTTGTGTGTGAACAACATATCACTGTATATCTCCCGCCAGGATCCCCAAACCACTTGGGCTGGACGGTAGAGCGACGGTCTCGCTTCATGCAGGTAGGTGTTCAATCCCCAACCGTCCAAGTGGTTGGGTATCATTCCTTCCCTCCCCGTCCCATCCCAAATTCTTATCCTGACCCCTTCCCAGTGGTATATAGTCGAAATGGCTTGATGCTTCCTCCTGATAGTTGCCTTGCCTTCCCGCCTGGATCTCTTGCTTGCTCTTTCAATCATCCTTTAAGACGGCAAATTAACATTTTAGGCTCAAGTTACGGCCTGCCGTGTTAGTTAACAGGGGGGTCTGCCGTCTTAGTTAACAGGGGGGCCTGCCGTGTTAGTTAACAGGGGGGTCTGCCGTGTTAGTTAACAGGGGGGCCTG
The DNA here is from genome assembly GCF_040958095.1 of Procambarus clarkii. Lineage (NCBI taxonomy): Eukaryota > Metazoa > Arthropoda > Malacostraca > Decapoda > Cambaridae > Procambarus > Procambarus clarkii. The sequence goes on from NC_091152.1 coordinate 23,087,595, forward strand.
CCGTGTTAGTTAACAGGGGGGCCTGCCGTGTTAGTTAACAGGGGGGGCCTGCCGTGTTAGTTAACAGGGGGGGCCTGCCGTGTTAGTTAACAGGGGGGTCTGCCGTGTTAGTTAACAGGGGGGCCTGCCGTGTTAGTTAACAGGGGGGCCTGCCATGTTAGTTAACAGGGGGGGCCTGCCATGTTAGTTAACAGGGGGGCCTGCCATGTTAGTTAACAGGGGGGCCTGCCATGTTAGTTAACAGGGGGGCCTGCCATGTTAGTTAACAGGGGGGCCTGCCGTGTTAGTTAACAGGGGGGCCTGCCGTGTTAGTTAACAGGGGGGCCTGCCGTGTTAGTTAACAGGGCGCCCTGCCATGTTAGTTAACAGGGCGCCCTGCCATGTTAGTTAACAGGGGGCCTGCCATGTTAGTTAACAGGGGGGCCTGCCATGTTAGTTAACAGGGGGGGCCTGCCATGTTAGTTAACAGGGGGGCCCTGCCATGTTAGTTAACAGGGGGGCCCTGCCATGTTAGTTAACAGGGGGGCCTGCCATGTTAGTTAACAGGGGGGGCCTGCCATGTTAGTTAACAGGGGGGGCCTGCCATGTTAGTTAACAGGGGGGGCCTGCCATGTTAGTTAACAGGGGGGGCCTGCCATGTTAGTTAACAGGGGGGGCCTGCCATGTTAGTTAACAGGGGGGGCCTGCCGTGTTAGTTAACAGGGGGGGCCTGCCGTGTTAGTTAACAGGGGGGGCCTGTCGTGTTAGTTACAGGAGGGCCTGCCATGTTAGTTAACAGGGGGGGGGCCTGCCATGTTAGTTAACAGGGGGGGGGTCTGCCGTGTTAGTTAACAGGGGGGGGGCCTGCCGTGTTAGTTAACAAGGGGGGGCTGCCATGTTAGTTAACAGGGGGGGCCTGCCATGTTAGTTAACAGGGGGGCCTGCCGTGTTAGTTAACAGGGGGGGCCTGCCGTGTTAACAGGGGGGGCCTGCCGTGTTAGTTAACAGGGGGGCCTGCCATGTTAGTTAACAGGGGGGGGCCTGCCATGTTAGTTAACAGGGGGGGCCTGCCATGTTAGTTAACAGGGGGGGGGCCTGCAGTGTTAGTTAACAGGGGGGGCCTGCCGTGTTAGTTAACAGGGGGGGCCTGCCATGTTAGTTAACAGGGGGAGCCTGCCATGTTAGTTAACAGGGGGGCCTGCCATGTTAGTTAACAGGGGGGGCCTGCCATGTTAGTTAACAGGGGGGGCCTGCCATGTTAGTTAACAGGGGGGGCCTGCCATGTTAGTTAACAGGGGGGGCCTGCCATGTTAGTTAACAGGGGGGGGCCTGCCATGTTAGTTAACAGGGGGGGCCTGCCATGTTAGTTAACAGGAGGGTCTGCCGTGTTAGTTAACAGGGGGGCTGCCGTGTTAGTTAGCAGGGGGGCCTGCCGTGTTAGTTAACAGGGGGGCCTGCCATGTTAGTTAACAGGGGGGCCTGCCATGTTAGTTAACAGGGGGGGCCTGCCATGTTAGTTAACAGGGAGGGGCCTGCCGTGTTAGTTAACAGGGGGGCCTGCCATGTTAGTTAACAAGGGGGTCTGCCGTGTTAGTTAACAGGGGGGGCTGCCGTGTTAGTTAACAGGGGGGGCCTGCCGTGTTAGTTAACAGGGGGGGCCTGCCGTGTTAGTTAACAGGGGGGCCTGCCATGTTAGTTAACAGGGGGGGCCTGCCATGTTAGTTAACAGGGAGGGGCCTGCCGTGTTAGTTAACAGGGAGGGGCCTGCCGTGTTAGTTAACAGGGGGGCCTGCCATGTTAGTTAACAAGGGGGCCTGCCATGTTAGTTAACAGGGGGGGGCCTTGCCGTGTTAGTTAACAGGGGGGGGCCTGCCGTATTAACAGGGGAGGGGCCTGCCATGTTAGTTAACAGGGGAGCCTGCCGTGTTAGTTAACAGGGGGGGCCTGCCGTGTTAGTTAACAGGGGAGGGGCCTGCCGTGTTAGTTAACAGGGGGGTCTGCCGTGTTAGTTAACAGGGTGGTCTGCCGAGTTAGTTAACAAGGGGGGTCTGCCGTGTTAGTTAACAGGGGGGGCCTGCCATGTTAGTTAACAGGGGGAGCCTGCCATGTTAGTTAACAGGGGGGCCTGCCGTGTTAGTTAACAGGGGGGCCTGCCGTGTTAGTTAACAGGGGAGGGGCCTGCCGTGTTAGTTAACAGGGGGGTCTGCCGTGTTAGTTAACAGGGGGGTCTGCTGAGTTAGTTAACAAGGGGGGTCTGCCGTGTTAGTTAACAGGGGGGGCCTGCCGTGATAGTTAACAGGGGGCCTGCAGTGTTAGTTAACAGGGGGGGCCTGCCGTGTTAGTTAACAGGGGGGGCCTGCCGTGTTAGTTAACAGGGGGGGCCTGCCGTGTTAGTTAACAGGGGAGGGGCCTGCCGTGTTAGTTAACAGGGGAGGGGCCTGCCGTGTTAGTTAACAGGGGGGGCCTGCCGTGTTAGTTAACAGGGGGGCCTGCCGTGTTAGTTAACAGGGGAGGGGCCTGCCGTGTTAGTTAACAGGGGGGTCTGCCGTGTTAGTTAACAGGGGAGCCTGCCGTGTTAGTTAACAGGGGGGCCTGCCGTGTTAGTTAACAGGGGGGGCCTGCTGTGATAGTTAACAGGGGGCCTGCCGTGTTAGTTAACAGGGGGGGGCCTGCCGTGTTAGTTAACAGGGGGGGGCCTGCCGTGTTAGTTAACAGGGGGGGCCTGCCGTGTTAGTTAACAGGGGGGGCCTGCCGTGTTAGTTAACAGGGGGGGGCCTGCCGTGTTAGTTAACAGGGGGGGCCTGCCGTGTTCAGTCAGGCGCAGTCACAGCGAGAGGTTGTGTTAGCTGGGGCTCCGATTGTAGTAATATTATAGCAATAATGGAAGGATTAGTGAAGGAACTGATGAATCTAGTTGGAACTCTGAGAGCAGAGGTCGATTCCCTAGGAGAGGAGGTACGACAGCTGAAACAACATCGAGAAGAAACGAAGGAGACCAATATTAACAAGACCTCGTCGTGGAAAGTCGTTAAGGACAGGGGTCTTAAGAAGACCTTGACAAGGCCGCCTACAGACGCCCTAAGGACATCAAATCCATTTGCCGTGTTGGAAGACGAGTGCTGTGGTGAGCCTGCAGTTCACTCGAAACGGAAATCAACGAAGAGCAACGAAACACAGGCCCCTCAAAGTGCTCAGAAAGTTAAGGAGGCACCTAAGCGAATTTTGGTTGTGGGAGATTCCCAGGTGAGGTACTTAGAACGTTTTGTGCTAGAGATAGGGGGAACAGGTTAAGGGTTTACTATCCCGGAGCTGGAATTGGTGATATTATAAACAACATGAATGATATTATGGCTGGAAATGGGAACAATCCCATTATTTGTATTAGCGCCGGAAGCATATGATGTTGGTCGAGTTAGGAGTGAGGAACTGATTCGGAGGTATAAAACAGCCATAGAATTAGTTAGCAACAAGGGAGGAACCCGATCATATGTGGCATTCTTTCGAGAAAGCTAGTTGGAAATGAATGGATGTCGAAGGCACTTGGTGTCAATTGCCGGCTGAAAAGATATTGCAAATCCAAATGTGATATCTTTCATACATAACTAGGAACACTTCTATGGAAGAAATGAAATGTATGCTCGGGATGGGGTTGTTGCAGTTGTTGTTGTTGTTGCAAACTCGTTGGAACCAGTGGTTGGAGGCGGTTGTTTGGGTTTAAACTCATTAGTTCATTTATTATGCACCCCATACCCATCTTGTGGGGTTTAAACTGTTAGTAGATAGTGGTATGGGAATTGATAGGGAGGAAGGAGGTAATAAAAGTATGTGTTTGTTGGAGAAACAAATTGGAAAATGATCAGGGAAAGAGAAGGGCCTCAAAATAACAATTCACTCAGGGTATATTACACTAACAGTAGAAGTCTAAGAAACAAAATAAACGAATTAAATGCTCTTGTCTGCACAGAAAAAATAGATATTATTGCACTTACCGAAACGTGGATGAATGTAGAAAATAGAGAACCATTAGCTGAATATCTAATAAATGGATTTAAACTATTTCACACAGATATATTAGACGAGGAAGAGGAGTAGCCATATATGTTAGGGACAATTTGGAATGTAGTCTCAAAGAGGGAATCAAAACTGAGCCACACATAGAAACTATTTGGATAGAATTAAACGAAAAAGCAAATAATCTTATAATAGGAGTTACATATAGGCCATCAAATTTAGACAGAATGGAAGCACAACATTAATGGAATGAAATATCTAGAGCATCTGGGTCTAAAAGTATTTGTGTCATGGGTGACTTTAACTTTAGTGGAATTAACTGGATTAACAGAACAGGGAATAACGAAGCAGAAGATTTTATAGAATTAATTAACGATTGTTTTCAACGCAACACATTAAGGAACCAACGAGGGAAAATAATATTTTAGATTTAGTGTTAACTAACAGGGAAACACAGATTAATGACATAGAAATCGGGAGTGAACTAGGGAACAGTGATCACAAAGAAATCAGATTTAGCATAGAGTGGAATAGATCTGCAGGAGAAAATTCTGTTAAAGTGCCAGATTTTCGTAAAACTAATTTCAATATCCTAAGAAATTTTGGGGGGCAAATAGATTGGAAAGTCTTGGGCATAGGGGGCGGGGGGCGTGCCTGTCTTGGAACAAGACGTGAACCCACCGATGTGTGATGTAAAGGAGGATTTCGATTTGGATTCTAAATATAACTTATTTACAAATATTCTAAGCAAAGCACAGATAAGTAGTATACCTTACAAATAACAAAGGATTGGTGGGGACGTGTGGGTGGGGACGTGGGGGGTTTGGACGTGTTGGTGGGGACGTGGGGGGATCTGGACGTGTTGGTGGGGACGTGGGCGGTCTGGACGTGTTGGTGGGGACGTGGGTGGTCTGGACGTGTTGGTGGGGACGTGGGTGGTCTGGACGTGTTGGTGGGGACGTAAGGGGGGGGGGCTGGACGTGTTGGTGGGGACGTGCAAGGGGGGGGGGTCTGGACGTGTTGGTGAGGACGTAAGGGGGGGGGGCTGGACGTGTTGGTGGGGACGTGGGGGGGTGGGGACGTGGGGGGGGGACTGGACGTGTTGGTGGGGACGTGGGGGGGTCTGGACGTGTTGGTGGGGACGTGGGGGGGGGGTCTGGACGTGTTGGTGGGGACGTGGGGGGGTCTGGACGTGTTGGTGGGGACGTGGGGGGTCTGGACGTGTTGGTGGGGACATTAGGGGTCTGGACGTGTTGGTGGGGACGTTAGGGGTCTGGTCGTGTTGGTGGGGACGTGGGGGGTATGGACGTGTTGGTGAGGACGTGGGGGTTTGGACGTGTTGGTGGGGACGTGGGGGTCTAGACGTGTTGGTAGGGACGTGGGGGGACTGGACGTGTTGGTAGGGACGTGGGGGGACTGGACGTGTTGGTGGGGACGTGGGGGGGTCTGGACGTGCTGGTGGGGACGTAGGGGGTTCTGGACGTGTTGGTGGGGACGTGGGGGGACTGGACGTGTTGGTGTGGACGTGGGGGGTCTGGACGTGTTGGTGTGGACGTGGGGGGGTCTGGACGTGTTGGTGGGGACGTGGGGGGTCTGGACGTGTTGGTGGGGACGTGGGGGGGTCTGGACGTGTTGGTGGGGACGTGGGGGGTCTGGACGTGTTGGTGGGGACGTGGGCGGTCTGAACGTGTTGGTGGGGACGTGGGGGGTCTGGACGTGTTGGTGGGGACGTGGGGGGTCTGGACGTGTTGGTGGGGACGTGGGGGGTCTGGACGTGTTGGTGAGGACGTGGGGGTTTGGACGTGTTGGTGGGGACGTGGGGGTCTAGACGTGTTGGTAGGGACGTGGGGGGACTGGACGTGTTGGTGGGGACGTGGGGGGGTCTGGACGTGCTGGTGGGGACGTAGGGGGTTCTGGACGTGTTGGGGGGGACTGGACGTGTTGGTGTGGACGTGGGGGGTCTGGACGTGTTGGTGTGGACGTGGGGGGGTCTGGACGTGTTGGTGGGGACGTGGGGGGTCTGGACGTGTTGGTGGGGACGTGGGCGGTCTGAACGTGTTGGTGGGGACGTGGGGGGTCTGGACGTGTTGGTGGGGACGTGGGGGGTCTGGACGTGTTGGTGGGGACGTGGGGGGTCTGGACGTGGGGGGTCTGAACGTGTTGGTGGGGTCGTGGGGGGTCTGAACGTGTTGGTGGGGTCGTGGGCGGTCTGAACGTGTTGGTGGGGACGTGGGCGGTCTGAACGTGTTGGTGGGGACGTGGGCGGTCTGAACGTGTTGGTGGGAACGTTAGGGGTCTGGACGTGTTGGTGGGGACGTGGGCGGTCTGGGGTGTGGGACACTGTAGGGTCTGGCAAACAGCAGACTCTTAGCAGTGGCTCAAGCTACACTCACGTCCATAATACACCACGTGTTGTGTGTCAACACGACACTGTTGTTGACACACCAGCTGGTGTCAGTACTCAGGCGACACCCCGTGTTGACACCACAACAACTGGTCCACATAATGCCGTTGACACAAACATGACCAAAGGTACCACGCCCCAGACAGCCATCAACAGGTGCTGCCCACACACACACACACACACACACACACACACACACACACACACACACACACACACACACACACACACACACAAAATTAGACAGAGACAGTAACACTGGCAGGCTTGTACGGCCCATGAGGGTCGAGAGACAGGACGGGGGCGAGTGAAAGAACTCTGACAATAGAGCAACTCTCATGGACGGTTGAAGACAAAGTGCAGGTAGCTAGAGACAGGGACAGACAGACACAGCCAGAGACAGACAGACAGACAGGTAGGTATTACCTGGCGCCTGCTGGCACAGCGTGCCTGGAAAGAGAGAAAACATCCACAGCAGTTAGAGTCGGGCGCTGAGAATAACAAACACTGAAAAAAGAATGAAGATAAACTTGTTATTTTAATAATCTTCTGCACTTTCGTAATACATTCATGTTATACAACTGATGATAAATGATACCAATATATATATCTTAGTGTAGTGCCCTTCGTAATGTGGCCATGACGACCCAGCAGCCTGTGGCCATGACGACCCGGCAGCCTGTGGCCATGACGACCCAGCAGCCTGTGGCCATGACGACCCTGGCAGCCTGTGGCCATGACGACCCAGCAGCCTGTGGCCATGACGACCTGGCAGCCTGTGGCCATGACGACCCAGCAGCCTGTGGCCATGACGACCTAGCAGCTTGTGGCCATGACGACCTAGCAGCCTGTGGCCATGACGACCCAGCAGCCTGTGGCCATGACGACCCAGCAGCCTGTGGCCATGACGACCCAGCAGCCTGTGGCCATGACGACCCAGCAGCCTGTGGCCATGACGACCCGGCAGCCTGTGGCCATGACGACCCGGCAGCCTGTGGCCATGACAACCCAGCAGCCTGTGGCCATGACGACCCGGCAGCCTGTGGCCATGACGACCTAGCAGCCTGTGGCCATGACGACCCAGCAGCCTGTGGCCATGACGACCCAGCAGCCTGTGGCCATGACGACCCAGCAGCCTGTGGCCATGACGACCCAGCAGCCTGTGGCCATGACGACCCAGCAGCCTGTGGCCATGACGACCCAGCAGCCTGTGGCCATGACGACCCGGCAGCCTGTGGCCATGACGACCCGGCAGCCTGTGGCCATGACAACCCAGCAGCCTGTGGCCATGACGACCCGGCAGCCTGTGGCCATGACGACCCTAGCAGCCTGTGGCCATGACGACCCAGCAGCCTGTGGCCATGACGACCCAGCAGCCTGTGGCCATGACGACCCAGCAGCCTGTGGCCATGACGACCCAGCAGCCTGTGGCCATGACGACCCAGCAGCCTGTGGCCATGACGACCCGGCAGCCTGTGGCCATGACGACCCAGCAGCCTGTGGCCATGACGACCCAGCAGCCTGTGGCCATGACGACCCGGCAGCCTGTGGCCATGACGACCCAGCAGCCTGTGGCCATGACGACCCAGCAGCCTGTGGCCATGACGACCCGGCAGCCTGTGGCCATGACGACCCAGCAGCCTGTGGCCATGACGACCCAGCAGCCTGTGGCCATGACGACCCAGCAGCCTGTGGCCATGACGACCCAGCAGCCTGTGGCCATGACGACCCGGCAGCCTGTGGCCATGACGACCCAGCAGCCTGTGGCCATGACGACCCAGCAGCCTGTGGCCATGACGACCCAGCAGCCTGTGGCCATGACGACCCTAGCAGCCTGTGGCCATGACGACCCAGCAGCCTGTGGCCATGACGACCCAGCAGCCTGTGGCCATGACGACCTGGCAGCCTGTGGCCATGACGACCCAGCAGCCTGTGGCCATGACGACCTAGCAGCCTGTGGCCATGACGACCTAGCAGCCTGTGGCCATGACGACCTAGCAGCCTGTGGCCATGACGACCTGGCAGCCTGTGGCCATGACGACCCAGCAGCCTGTGGCCATGACGACCTGGCAGCCTGTGGCCATGACGACCTAGCAGCCTGTGGCCATGACGACCTAGCAGCCTATGGCCATGACGACCCAGCAGCCTGTGGCCATGACGACCTGGCAGCCTGTGGCCATGACGACCCAGCAGCCTGTGGCCATGACGACCCAGCAGCCTGTGGCCATGACGACCTAGCAGCCTGTGGCCATGACGACCCAGCAGCCTGTGGCCATGACGACCCAGCAGCCTGTGGCCATGACGACCCAGCAGCCTGTGGCCATGACGACCCAGCAGCCTGTGGCCATGACGACCTAGCAGCCTGTGGCCATGACGACCCAGCAGCCTGTGGCCATGACGACCTAGGAGCCTGTGGCCATGACGACCTAGCAGCCTGTGGCCATGACGACCTAGCAGCCTGTGGCCATGACGACCCAGCAGCCTGTGGCCATGACGACCCAGCAGCCTGTGGCCATGACGACCCAGCAGCCTGTGGCCATGACGACCTAGGAGCCTGTGGCCATGACGACCTAGGAGCCTGTGGCCATGACGACCCAGCAGCCTTTGGCCATGACGACCCAGCAGCCTGTGACCATGACGACCCAGCAGCCTGTGACCATGACGACCCAGCAGCCTGTGGCCATGACGACCCAGCAGCCTGTGGCCATGACGACCTAGGAGCCTGTGACCATGACGACCCAGCAGCCTGTGGCCATGACGACCCAGCAGCCTGTGACCATGACGACCCAGCAGCCTGTGACCATGACGACCCAGCAGCCTGTGACCATGACGACCCAGCATCCTGTGGCCATGACGACCCAGCAGCCTGTGGCCATGACGACCTAGGAGCCTGTGGCCATGACGACCCAGCAGCCTGTGGCCATGACGACCCAGCAGCCTGTGGCCATGACGACCCAGCAGCCTGTGGCCATGACGACCTAGGAGCCTGTGGCCATGACGACCCAGCAGCCTGTGGCCATGACGACCCAGCAGCCTGTGGCCATGACGACCCAGCAGCCTGTGGCCATGACGACCCAGCAGCCTGTGGCCATGACGACCCAGCAGCCTGTGGCCATGACGACCCAGCAGCCTGTGGCCATGACGACCCAGCAGCCTGTGGCCATGATGACCCAGCAGCCTGTGGCCATGACGACCCAGCAGCCTGTGGCCATGACGACCCAGCAGCCTGTGGCCATGACGACCTAGGAGCCTGTGGCCATGACGACCTAGGAGCCTGTGGCCATGACGACCCAGGAGCCTGTGGCCATGACGACCTAGGAGCCTGTGGCCATGACGACCCAGCAGTCTGTGGCCATGACGACCCAGCAGCCTGTGGCCATGACGTGTCGTCCTTTGCAGATGACACAAAAATCAGCATGAAAATTACATCTGCTGAAGACATTGAAAAACTACAAGCAGATGTCAACAAAGTTTTCGATTGGGCAGCAGAAAATAACATGATGTTTAACAGTGATAAATTTCAGGTACTCAGGTACAGCAAAAATAAGGATCTGAAACATAATACAGGGTACAAAACACAATCGTATCTTCCCATAGTAGAAAAACAGCATGTCAAGGATTTATGAATAATGATGTCCGACGATCTAACGTTTAGGGAGCATAACCAAGAAAATATTGCGTCAGCCAGAAAAATGATCGGATGGATTACGAGAACTTTCAAATCCAGGGATCCCATCACAATGGTTGTACTCTTCAAGTCACTTGTGTTGTCCCGTCTCAAGTACTGCTCAGTACTCACTTCCCCCTTCAGAGCCGGAGAGATTGCTGAAATAGAGGGAATACAGAGAACATATACGGCACGCATAGATGAGATAAAACACCTAAATTATTGGGATCGTCTCAAAGCTCTCCAAATGTACTCTCTAGAAAGGAGACGAGAGAGATACCAAATACTGTAATATACACATGGAAAATACTGGAGGGCCAGGTCCCAAATCTACACAGTAAAATAACAACGTACTGGAGTGAACGATATGGAAGAAAATGCAAGATTGAACCAGTGAAGAGCAGAGGTGCCATGGGCACAATCAGAGAGCACTGTATAAACATCAGAGGTCCACGGTTGTTCAACGTCCTCCCCAGCGACTATAAGAAATATTGCCGGAACAACCATGCACATCTTGAAAAGAAAACTGGACTGTTTTCTAAGAGAAGTTCCGGATCAGCCGGGCTGTGGTGGGTATGTGGCCCTGCGGGCCGCTCCAAGCAATAGCCTGGTGGACCAAACTCTCACAAGTAGAGCCTGGCCTCGGGCCGGGCTTGGGGAGTAGAACTCCCAGAACCCCATCAAGCAGGTATCAAGCAGGTTAGCATAAGGTGGGAGATGTCGAACTTGGCGCCTCACCTCAGGAAAATCAAACGCTCCCGGTACGTCAAGTTGAGGATGGCTGACTCAAGCTTGAAATGTATACACGCATGGGAAAAGGTAGGTATACACTGCCACCGCAATTGAGGCAGCGAGCCTGGGGAGACGTGCACTCCGACTTAAGAGTGACCTTCGTCCCCACACAAAGGACAGAGATAGACAGGCCTGTAGCAGCGGAGGACTCCATGCCCAAACCTCCAGCACTTATTACAGAGCCGAGGAGAGGGAATATATTCCTGGACAGAGCACCTGGCACCAGCAAGAATGACAGAGGGTGGAAGGGTCCGACCATCAAAGGTAATCTTCACAACCCGAAGGGGTTGATGGCGACGACCACAAGGGGGACGAGTAAACGTGTCTACCTGGAGGACAGAATGGCCCTGGGCCTCAAGGATATGCTGAATATCTTCGTGGCAGTCCTGCAGATTCTGAACACTGGTTGCAACATGGAGCGGGAGGAGAATAGTGCCAACACTAGCATTCAACCGAGCGTTCTTTGAGACGCGAACAGGGGTCTCGCCTAGGCAGGATAAGGCAGCCAAGCGGGAGGGTGCATCCTGAGAGGGAGCAGCAACGACACGTGTACCGAGACGAGTGGGGTTGAAGGTAACAGAGGCATCCACGGAATCTACAAGATGCCTATGAATGGAGAAATCGTCAGGAGGCGTAGAATCAAGAGGGAGGAGATCAAAGTATTTGGCCCACGAAGCGGGACCAAACAAGGCCTGATAGGCAGCAGAACGGGAAGGAATCGAGCGAGTGCGACTGTGTGGGGACGGCGTTGAGAACCCCCAGAGAGGGGTTAAAAGGTGCAGTAGTTACAACGAGAGACTGAGCCGTGCCAGAAGACGAGGTGGTCACCACTGGGGCCCCCACACCCACCATGGAGCCACAATTAGAGGCAGGACACCCAACAGGAAGCTATCGCCGATCTTGCACGGGCCCTCTAGGGATGCGTCGTGAGAATACGCCCCACAAACGCCACCTTAAGACCCGTCAGTCCGTCGAGATCAGGTTCAGTGACAAAAGGAGGATTGGCAATAAAAGGGTCCCCTCGTTCTCGACGTTGGGTACTACAGTTCTACGGGTGCAAGAGTATGCCTCCTCAAAACACCTTGCCGTCAAAACAAAAGAAGGCCAAAAGAATGAACAAAACAGGCACAAAGTCAGCGGGAAATGACAATCAGAAAGGAGAAGAGGGGGGGGGGGAAGAGAAAAACGAAACAAAAGGAAAAGGTGTCCAGCAAAATTTGTGAGGACAGCAGCAGGAGCATAAGGCCACAAAAGGACAGAGGACTGGCCCATGGAGCATCACACTCCGGCAGCCGCCCACCAAGCCTTCTCACGACATCAACGAGCTGGACAGGGAGGGGGTTCCACTGCTTAAGTTTTTTCTTCAGGGATATTCCTGTGTCGGCCCTAAGCTTGTGGCTGATCCGCTAAGTGTTGCTCGTTTCTGTTTTACTTGGGCGGAGTGTGAGTATTTATGACTTGTATGATCATAAGATTTAGACCTTAAGATTCTAAAAATCTTCACTATTATTTTCTTAAATGTGTTTAACAACTTCAACTGCTCTGTTGAATCTAAGTTGAAATCTTATTGGGTTTGTAACTGTGCACTGTGTTAGATAATGTTCCAGTGGTCTGTCGGGCATTTCTCCACAGTGCTGACATTTCCTCTCATCTTCCAGATCCTGTAAGCCTATTTCCTGTGCACATGGGACTGGTGTATGAGGCTGCTCCGTGGGGTTACTGCACGAAGGGTAAAGTACTAGGAGCTGGAGCAGTGGGAGGAGGGGAAGCTTGTGGAGGTTGTTGGGGTCGGGAGTTCTTGCAGTTACATGGGGAGGACACGGCGGCCCTGCGACTGTGATGACAGACATATATGGGTGGAGGGAGGGGTAGAGAAGGGCATGTCGGTATGTGTGTGTCTATACTAGACAACATCCTCAGGCAGGATACAGCCCACATCACCTAACTCCTATTTAATACTAGGTAAACAGGGGTATCAGATGAAAGGAAACTTTGCCCAAATGCTTGCGTCCTGCCACGGGAACCGAACCCACGATCCTCGATTGAAAGTCGAGGAGGTAACCCAGTGCGCCAAATATGAAAGTGTGATGACAAGAAGGGATGACCTTCTCTCCTATTAGGATTTGATGGATCATGTTCTCTTCTGGTGTCAGCAAAAGACAGTTCTTACGAGGTCAGGACCACATGTCCTCCCCAACCTGCTCTCACGTTGGTAAGAACCTACACTACACAGGTTTCTCCAACTGCTTAAACTTGGGCATGAATGTCGTTCACTGGCGACAGTGTTCACTGGGGAGTGTGTTCACTGGCGAGTGTGTTCACTGGCGAGTGTGTTCACTGGCGACAGTGTTCACTGGGGAGTGTGTTCACTGGCGACAGTGTTCATTGGCGACAGTGTTCACTAGCGAGTGTGTTCACTGGCGACAGTGTTCACTGGGGACAGTGTTCACTGGCGACAGTGTTCACTGGGGACAGTGTTCACTGGCGAGTGTGCTCACTGGGGACAGTGTTCACTGGCGAGTGTGTTCACTGGGGACAGTGTTCGCTGGGGACAGTGTTCACTGGGGACAGTGTTCACTGGGGACAGTGTTCACTGGGGACAGTGTTCACTGGCGAGTGTGTTCACTGGGGACAGTGTTCACTGGCGAGTGTGTTCACTGGGGACAGTGTTCACTAGGGACAGTGTTCACTGACGAGTGTGTTCACTGGGGACAGTGTTCACTGGCGAGTGTGTTCACTGGGGACAGTGTTCACTGGGGACAGTGTTCACTGGGGACAGTGTTCACTGGCGAGTGTGTTCACTGGCGACAGTGTTCACTGGCGACAGTGTTCACTGGCGAGTGTGTTCACTGGGGACAGTGTTCACTGGCGAGTGTGTTCATTGGGGACAGTGTTCACTGGCGAGTGTGTTCACTGGGGACAGTGTTCACTGGCGAGTGTGTTCACTGGCGAGTGTGTTCACTGGGGACTGTGTTCACTGGGGACAGTGTTCACTGGGGACAGTGTTCACTGGGGACAGTGTTCACTGGGGACAGTGTTCACTGGGGACAGTGTTCACTGGCGAGTGTGTTCACTGGGGACAGTGCTCACTGGCGAGTGTGTTCACTGGGGACAGTGTTCACTGGCGAGTGTGTTCACTGGCGAGTGTGTTCACTGGGGACAGTATTCACTGGGGAGTGTGTTCACTGGGGACAGTGTTCACTGGGGACAGTGTTCACTGGGGACAGTGTTCACTGGGGACAGTGTTCACTGGCGAGTGTGTTCACTGGGGACAGTATTCACTGGCGAGTGTGTTCACTGGGGACAGTGTTCACTGGGGACAGTGTTCACTGGGGACAGTGTTCACTGGGGAGTGTTCACTGGCGAGTGTGTTCACTGGGGACAGTGTTCACTGGGGACAGTGTTCACTGGCGACAGTGTTCACTGGGGACAGTGTTCACTGGGGACAGTGTTCACTGGGGACAGTGTTCACTGGGGACAGTGTTCACTGGGGAGTGTGTTCACTGGCGAGTGTGTTCACTGGGGACAGTGTTCACTGGGGACAGTGTTCACTGGGGACAGTGTTCACTGGGGACAGTGTTCACTGGGGACAATGTTCACTGGCGAGTGTGTTCACTGGGGACAGTGTTCACTGGGGGACAGTGTTCACTGGCGAGTGTGTTCACTGGGGACTGTTCACTGGCGAGTGTGTTCACTGGGGACAGTGTTCGCTGGCGAGTGTGTTCACTGGGGACAGTGTTCACTGGGGACAGTGTTCACTGGCGAGTGTGTTCACTGGGGGACAGTGTTCACTGGGGGACAGTGTTCACTGGGGAGTGTGTTTACTGGCGAGTGTGTTCACTGGGGACAGTGTTCACTGGGGACAGTGTTCACTGGCGAGTGTGTTCACTGGGGGACAGTGTTCACTGGGGACAGTGTTCACTAGCGAGTGTGTTCATTGGGGACAGTGTTCACTGGCGAGTGTGTTCACTGGCGAGTGTGTTCACTGGGGACAGTGTTCACTGACAAGTGTGTTCACTAGGGACAGTGTTCACTGGGGGGGACAGTGTTCACTGGGGGGGACAGTGTTCACTGGGGGGGACAGTGTTCACTGGGGGGGACAGTGTTCACTGGGGGGGACAGTGTTCACTGGGGGGGACAGTGTTCACTGGGGGGGGACAGTGTTCACTGGGGGGGACAGTGTTCACTGGGGGGGACAGTGTTCACTGGGGGGGACAGTGTTCACTGGCGAGTGTGTTCACTAGGGACAGTGTTCACTGGGGACAGTGTTCACTGGCGAGTGTGTTCACTGGGGAGTGTGTTCACTGGGGAGTGTGTTCACTGGCGAGTGTGTTCACTGGGAGGACAGTGTT
Source organism: Procambarus clarkii (assembly GCF_040958095.1). NCBI lineage: Eukaryota > Metazoa > Arthropoda > Malacostraca > Decapoda > Cambaridae > Procambarus > Procambarus clarkii. Next base: position 23,102,800 of record NC_091152.1, read on the forward strand.
CACTAGGGAGTGTGTTCACTGGCAAGTGTGTTCACTGGGAGGACAGTGTTCACTAGGGAGTGTGTTCACTGGGGGGACAGTGTTCACTAGGGAGTGTGTTCACTGGCGACAGTGTTCACTGGGGACAGTGTTCACTGGCGAGTGTGTTCACTGGCAACAGTATTCATTGGGGAGTGTGTTCACTGGGGGACAATGTTCACTGGGGACAGTGTTCATGTGTTTATACATCATGTTTACATAGGGAACACGCAGTATGAAGTATGGTCAGGTCAACTTTAATTACATTACATTAGGTTTGGACACAATTGATAGCGTGTTGCCCTATAATTCACAAAAGTTTTATAGGCACTGTTACGAACCTTGGGACAGATTCACAAAGCAGTTACGCAAGCACTTTCGAACGTGTACATCTTTCCTCAATCTTTGGCGGCTTTGTTTATAATTACTAAACAGTTGATGAGCTCCGAAGCACCAGGATGTTGTTTATAACAATAACAACAGTTGATTGGCAAGTTTTCATGCTTGTAAACTGTTTAATAAATGTAACCAAAGTCGTCAAACAGTTTACAAGCATGAAAACTTGCCAATCAACTGTTGTTATTGTTATAAACAACCTCCTGGTGCTTCGGAGCTCATCAACTGTTTAGTAATTATAAACAAAGCCGCCAAAGATTGAGAAAAGATGGACAGGTTCGTAAGTGCTTGCGTAACTGCTTCGTGAATCTGGCCCCTTGTCTCCAGTAAGAGAATATTTTGTGTAGAGAGTTTATGCAGCAATTTGCCTAAAGAGAGAGAGAGGTTATGTAAGAACACAAGTGTGGATATCTGTTGATGGAGGCAGCTGGCTGCTGGGAGGCCGTAGATCCGTGATATCACTCCGCCCATGGATCTAGCACCGGGAGTCAAGTGTTTATTATGGATTACTTGAAGATTGCATGTAAATCTCTTGTAAAGTGGAAAATGGTCTTGTTTATATGACCTACAAATAGAGTACGGTTAAATAGGAATATTTAGAGATGAATCAGAAATGATGGAAGATCTAATATCGAGGGGCGTGTGACGTGGGAGCCAGGGAGGACTGTGGAAAATGGCGGAGTTGGTAGCTGGCGGTCGTGATTTGTAGAGAGTTAAACTTTGCCAGATATCGTGATAAGTCACAATTTTGACTTCATTCAAGTTGCAGGAAACCCGTATAGTAGTTTGAGGAACTACTGAGTGAGGATAGAGAGTGAGTTTAGGTTTCCTAATATAGTTGTGTGTTTAGTAAATATTCTTGCATGCGTAGTTACTCCTTAAACCTACCATTATCAGATTATCGATTAAACCTACGATTATCAGTATTGAGGTTCAACATGTTGCTTATGTTATTTGTGAAGGGTAAAACATATTGGCGACTGGTTATTATTGTGTGTGAAGGTACATGAAGAATATGGGGAACTTTCCCTGAATAATTTAAATTTACCCTGTTATATTCTGTTATTTATTTGTAAATATTGTATGTATTTGTGTTATTGGACCTAGATGTTTCTGTTACTTTGGGGATTTCCTAAGGCTGGCAAGTGTGACTAACCATTGGCCAAGAGTACTGGCCTAGGGACACGGCCACACACATGACAGGACATTAAGGGCTAGGCCCTGACACAGTAAACACGCCACTAACACAACACGTGACAGGCACAAGTTTTATACAGGAGATAAATAACTAGGAGTGTGGTCAGCGTCTGGTGGCTTACGGGAGGGGTGGTATCCACAACACAACACATGGCCAGATGATAATCACTCTTATAAGACCTGCCCTTATCTCCCCCCCCCCCCCCCCAACACACACTGGGAGGGCTTGGGGTGACGGCGAGGGAGGGACAGTTGGTGGACAGGGAGGGGTTGGGGTGGGGGGAGGGTTTCTTTGGGTAGGGAGGTGGGGGGTGAAATAATTCACTCTGGGGTTGCTGAACCCCAGAATGAAGTACAACTTCTTCATCTCCCACCCCATACAAACATACCCCACCTCAAACCCTTCCTACCCCTTCAACCAATGCCCACCTGCCCCCCTCCCCCCAAACATTCCAACCCCCTCTCACCTCAAGCAAAACCCCATCCCCCAGATATAAGCCTAAAACCAAAGGCCCCCATTCCCTGTCCACACTATCCTCCAAACCCGTAAATTCAGCCCCTCCGTCCTCTCGAGTTGTCACAACGCGCACAAAATAATGTACAAAATTGCCCAAACCTAACTTAACTGGTGGAATTTTGAATATTTTCAAGCCACTATGACTCTCATTTTATCCATTGTTGATTTTTATGTCAAAATACGGTGTATTATTCGGGAGGACAGGTTGGTTGACCACCTCAAGGAACAGCAACATACAAATACACCGCCCACAGAACAACTTTCTACACCAGCGGAATGGATGTCAAAAGGGAGAGTAATGCACTCAAACATAGATGGTATTACATATAAAACAAGCAAACTTGGGGAAATCTCACAAAGAAAATCCAGATGTAATAACACTCACAGAAACAAAATTGTCAGGCATCATAGCAACTGCATTGTTTCTGCAGGACTACTATATAATAAAGAAATAAAGGGAGAGAAAGAGGAGGAAAAACTGCTCTACTGGTAAGAAAGGACTGGAGTTTCGAAGAGATTATCATAGGCTGTGAAGGGTTCAGAGACTACATAATGGGCATTATGACAATACGAGGACTAGAGATAACAGTATTAATAACACCAGTACATAACCCTCCACTGACAGAAGACCTAGACAGGAGTATGATAGACACAACATGACAACCATTAACAGAGAGCAGCTTCTGTCACATACAGGAATAGCTTCAGAATGTTAATCATGGCAGACTTAACCAATTGAAAAATAGACGAAGAACCTAGAACTGCATGGAGGTAAATATACATGGAGAGCTAAACTACTGGAATAGAAATAAGAAAATTTTGAAACTCCTGAAGGAATGAGTGAACACAATTTACTGACATTTGAGTATTTAGTGGAAATAGTAATATCCTATGGAAGACATTAAAATGACAGTAGATAAAGCTAAGACCCAACCAGAACTGCTCCACAGCCACATCAAGAGGAAAACAGCAGCGAAGGAACTCTCGATAAAACTATGTAAAGGGAATGACAGGTACACAGATAATGATAAGGTGAGTGAAGAACTCGATAAATATTTCAGGTCTTCATAATAGATCAAGAAGTCTCTAAACTGAGAGTGGTGACAGTAAACAAAGTAGCTTAGGATTTTTTTTAAGTTACCAGAGATAAGGTTGGAAAGTATCCCCTGAAACTCAACACAATAAAGGCTATTGGTCCTCTCAGATTTTCACCCCTGGATGCTAAAAGAGGGAGCAGAAGCACTATGCTTGCCACTCCCTATGGCAGCCTTTCTGAACCGGGGTTCCACAGAACCCCAAGGCAACTAGGGGGTTTCACAAGAGACAGTAAGAAGTATGTTAAATAAAATCAAATGCAAGTGTACTTTTGAGTCATTTCTGTACTTAATTTGTCTAACCAGTATCAAGATCAGACAGAATTGTCTCCTTTCAGTTGAGATTAAAATCCATGTATTTATCTAAAGTACGACCAGGAATTACTTCAAGGGTACAAAGAATGAGAAACGCTGCTCTATGATGTACAATATCACTGGAAATATGAGACCTAGGAAAAAGTTGTGTAACACCTGTACCCCTTCACTCGTGTAACATCTGTATCACTTCAATACTGAAACATCTGTTGCACAACTTTCTGCAACACACTGTGCCGTTCCTGCTAACCAAACAGTTGTTTCCTTCACTAGAGATCTATTTTATTCAAGATAGTTATATAATTTAATTATGTTTTATTTCATTTTTGGTGTATATTGGCAGCCACTTTTCATTTAATGTTCCATTTAGTATGAAATTTTACCTTCCTACCCCTCATCCAATGCCCCCCCCCCCATCCCAACTCTCCCTCCCCTCTCACCTCAAGCAAAGCCCATCTATACAATACAATACAATACAATTTTATTTAGGTAAGGTACATACATACAATAAATATTTACAAGGATTGTTTGACTTATAGGTAGAGCTAGTACATACAATGCCTAAAGCCACTATTACGCAAAGCGTTTCGGGCATCTCTTTCATGTTGATAAAAAAAAACTTAATTAAAACCCCTAATCTTTCATGTTGATTATTTTCTTGTTTAGGACTTCTGTTCCTATGACTAGTGCTCTTGCATCTTGGTTTAAATGGAAGAAAATTTCTCCAAATGTCATATTTGTTCAACACTGACTAAAAGAATAAAAATTAACTGTAGAATTTACACAACGCTTCGAACCTACAAGGTTCATTCTCAAGTGAGGGGACAGTAGCGAACATGTGATATATACGACTGGGAGGTCAGGTACATACAAAGTCAGGAAGGCGAAAGTAAGGAGTAGAGTGAGATGATGTGTCAATAAACTAAGTATACAAAGATAAGTCAGGTGATTAAAACCCAGGTGACTGTGGGTTACAGCCCCACTCCTGTGCCATGTAAGTCCACTATGAGCTCACCATAATTGAAACATACTTGGTGCTACTTGGAACTTTTTGTTCCAAGTAGCTGAATCTCGAACAACAACCAAGTGACTGTAGTGGGCATTATGCATAGCGTCCTATTATGCTAATATGACAGCATCATTATGCATGTTCGCATTCCGGTCTTGCTCTCACTCTCATGGTGAGAGGAGCTGACTAACAAAAGACCTGCCTTTAGGAATGTATGTAAGGAATTATTCAAAATCGTGCACATCACGTGTGTCAGACCATTACTGGAGCATGCATCTCCAGTATAGAGTCCATATCTCATCAAATACAAGACAAAATTAGAGAAAATTCCGAGATATGCCACTAGACTAGTCCCAGAACTGAGAGCTATGAGTTACCAGATAAGGCTACAAGGATTAAATCTCCAATTGCTGGAAGACAGGAGTTAGGGGAGACATTTTTACCACAATCAAAATTCTCAGAGGAATTGACAGGGTAGACAGAGGTATTATAGAACACGGATGGTACTCGCACAACTCACAGGTTGTGAATTGTGTCAAATTCAACATACATTCAGAAACTGAGAACCCAAATAAACCACAGACATATTAAGACAATTTTTTATAGCGTCAGCAGTTACCAAATGAAATGCAACTAGAACTTATGTGGTGCAGGCAGACTCCAAACACATTTTCGAATATAGATACAACAGAGCCCAATAGAGGCTCTAGAACCTGTACGCCAATGACAGTTGAGAGGTGGGATCACAGAGCCGAAGCTGAACCCTCGAAAGTACGATTAGGTGTGTGTTGTGAGGCCCGCCCCCCTTTATGACCTTCGACCGACACATGTAAGACCTACTACCCACTACCAAGACCTACTACCCACTACCAAGACCTACTACCCACTACCAAGACCTACTACCCACTACCAAGACCTACTACCCACTACCAAGACCTACTACCCACTACCAAGACCTACTACCCACTACCAAGACCTACTACCAACATAACCAAATACTTGACGTGCTTGCACAATAACGGCAGCAAGTACCTTGGATAATGTGTTCTGAGTCCCACCACAACATTTCCACAACACCGCCACCAGTATATCAACACATTTAAGAATTACACAACTGTTTGGAAAATAAGAGCAAAGTCGAAATTGGCTTGGAGGTGGTGTGGCTACTGGCTGTGGGAGTTATAATGAGTGACATTGGCCCATAGTGGCACTTGATCTTCAGCTGAGATAAGACAGATAAAGCTCACGGAGTTTGCTTCAAACCCGTGATAAGGAGGAATGGCGGCTCCTGGCCACACAGTTGTTCCTATGGTGGTGTAGAGCGAGAGTGGATGGTGTGTGGCCTCGCCGCCATGTCCCACCACCTGCTCTCTAACAAGTACGCATCCTAATGACGCTCTAAGAGTTTTACCGCAGCTAAAACTTATAGGAGAACAAGTACACATTTAATATTGTAGTATGCAGCTTAAAGCTTGTGCAATTTTTCCTTTTGTTTCCTCAATGCCTTCTAAGTTATTACAAAAAGCCAACACGAACTATGAACATAAATTTCATCAAATAAAAGGAAACGAACATAAACATGGACCACTGTTTCCCAGATAATAGGGTCATATAAGAAAATGACCAACGATATGCCTAACTGGAAATGGTGGAACCTTATCAACCGCTGACATGGCTATTTACTTATATTTATATATATATATATATATATATATATATATATATATATATATATATATATATATATATATATTATATAACTATATATATATATATATATATTATATAACTATATATATAGTTATATTTTATAATATTATATAACTATATATATATATATATATATATATATATATATATATATATTATATATATAATATTATATAACTATATATATAGTTATATTGTTATATAATATATATAAATATTATATAACTATATATATATATAGTTATATAGTTATATATATATAGTTATATAATATTTATATATAATATATAACAATATAACTATATAGTTATATAATATATATATATATAACTATATATATATATAATATATATATAATATATATAAATATTATATAACTATATATATATATATATATATATATATAGTTATAGTTATATATATATAGTTATATAATATTTATATATAATATTATATAACAATATAACTATATATATAGTTATATAATATTATATATATATATAACTATATTGGTGTATACTGGCAGCAGGTTTTCTTTCAAACATGTTTCATTGAATATGACCGCATATTCTGTATTTATTATTTTCTGGTTTAGGGCTTCTATCCCTCTAACTATTTTCTTAGCATCAGGGCTTAATTGAAAATTAAGCCCTGATGCTAAGAAAATTGTTAGAGGGATAGAAGCCCTAAACCAGAAAATAATAAATACAGAATATGCGGTCATATTCAATGAAACATATAACTATATATATATATATATATATATATATATATATATATATATATATATATATATATATATATAATATATATATATATATATATATATATATATATATATATATATATATATATATATATATATAGTTATATAATTTTATATTTGCGCCTGGCGTTCCGCGAGCGCTATGTCATGGGTTCGTATCCTGGCCGGGGAGGATTTACTGGGCGCAAATCCTTAACTGTAGCCTCTGTTTAACGCAACAGTAAAATGTGTACTTGGATGAAAAAACGGTTCTTCGCGGTGGGGATCGTATTCCAGGGACCTGCCCGATATATATATATATATATATATATATATATATATATATATATATATATATATATATATATATATATATATATATATATATAGATTAAAGTAAAAGATTAAAAGAAAAGATTAAAGTATTCAGTGAGAATCCACAAGGTCTTCTCTGAACACTATTTATTTTCTTCTTCGAGGATGTGGGTCCCTTTAATTAAACCAGTGGTGGTACCCCTATATATATATATATATATATATATATATATATATATATATATATATATATATATATATATATATATATATATATAATATATATATATATATATATATATATATATATATATAATATATATATATATATATATATATATATATAATATATATATATATATATTATTATTATAAAAGAAGTTCCTGTAAAACATTAGACTTAATGTTTTAATTACATAAAACGGAGGAAAGGGTCCTGAAAGATATCAGTGAAAGGAACGTTATCCCTACAGACAAAAATCAGAAAATACAATTGACAATTTACTACAAAAACAAAAGACGGCTAATCTACTCATGAAAAACTCCCCCAGACACCAAACAGAATGTCTTGAAGGAAACCAACGTTGTCTATGCTGTCACATGCCCACTTAGGGACTGTAAGCCCCAAAGAACTCAGTATATAGGCAAGACAACAACGTCTCTTTCTAGGCGATTAACAATGCGGAGGGCAGCATCGACTGATGGTGTCATGAAAACTAAGGAGGGCAAGAGGAAGAGGCAGAGAAGAGAGGTCAGTGAGAGTAGTGCGGAGGGTGAATAGGTTCCAGTCAGCTTTGGCAAACTGCCACTTAAGAAAGGAGAGGGGAGGGTGAAAAAGAGAAAAAGGAAATAAGGATGGGGAAATGGTCACTGTTATGGAGGTCATCAAGAACCCGCCACGTGAGATCTAAGTAAAAGGACAACGAGCAGAGACAAAAATCAAGACAGGAAAGGGTGCGAGTTCGAGAGTCCACATGAGTGAGCTCACCAGAATTCACAAGAGACAGAGAAGAGGAGAGGATGAACGGTTCGAGGCGGCGGCCTATGGTGTTTGTCAGAACATCACCCCAGAGGGAATGTCGACAGTTGAAATCACCCAACAGGAGCACCAGCTCTGGCAAGAGTCCAGGAGGTGCTTAAGATCAGGAAGGGAAAGCGGGATATTTTGGGGGAGATAAATGGAACAGACTGTATACCAAATACTCACAAAAACACGGGCAGCAGAACAATGGATAGGTGACGGAAAACAGTAGGGGGACGAAGGGAATATGAGTACGATTCTAGAGAGCAGTAGAGTTATGGGCCCCAGCAAGAGCTGGGGGGGGGGGCAGGGAAAGAAAGAAAGGAATAACCACAGAAGTGACCAGGGCGAGCAACAAGCATCAGCTCCTGGAGACAAACACAAAGTGGTGAAAACTGTGTAACCAGAAGTTGGAGTTCATGGAAGTTGGCATAAAATTCACGAATATTACATTGAAGAATAGACATTATCAAAAAGAGAAAGGACAGCAAAAGAGAACAATGAAGAAACAAAGGTAAAGAAGAACACAGTATATTAAATAAGCTCAGGATCAAGGTCAGTAAAAATCAGGGTTAGGGGCCATGGGTAAGCTGAGTAAGGATGGAGTGAAGGGAGCGGGAGGACAGACCAGAGGCGGACGGGGAGAAGACAACAAAGAGGGGAGGTCAAGGACAGTGGGAGGAGGGGGAGGGGCAGAAACAGGGGAGCACTCCTCAGCAAGGGCAGCAACTGAGAGGGAATCAGGGGCTAAAGAAACCTCCATAGCTGGGACAGGGGTCCCGACCACCGAAATGGAAGGGGACAGAGCGAAAGAGTCAGAGGTGGGGGGTGAGGAAGAAAGTGATGCTGTGTTACCTGCCGGGAAGGACGAAGGAGAGGAGCCAGGCTTACGTTTCTGACTCAAAGAGACAGGTGTTCCAGCAACAACGTACTGGGCGATAGACTCAATTGTCTCAACAGGAGAAGATGAACGTGAGTGAAGAACATGAAGATTGCTGGGAAGGTGATGGACATCAGCCTGGACAGACAGGTGGCATGGAGGGCCAAGAGACTGAGGGGAGGGATGGGAAGAAGGAATGGGGAAAGAAGACATAGGAGACATGGCAGACTGGGTAGGAAGAGGGGAAACTTCAGATGGAGAACCAGGAGGGGGCCCCTTCGGGACAGAACGTAAAAAAAGAGGTAATGAGGTGGTGGGGTGTCCGGGTCTAATATCTGGAAACGGTTGTGAGACTGAGTAAGGCGGGAAGGACGAGGAGAGGTAGAACACAACACGTTAGCGTAGGATACGCCAGCGAAAGGGGTGAGACGGCGAACTTGGCATCTCGCCTCAGGAAAAGGCAGACGATCCCGGTGTTTTAAGTTGAGGACTGCTTCCTCAAGTTTGTAGCGTATACACGAGCGGGAAAAGGTAGGGTGGGCCTTACTGCAATTGAGGCATCGAGCCTGCGGAGAAGTGCACTCAGACTTAGAGCGATCATCAGCCCCAAACATAGGGAATAGATACACAGTACTTGAGCATTTGAGGACACCATGCCTGAACTTCCAGCACTTATTGCAAAGTCTAGGAGAGGGAATGTACTCCTGAACGAAGTATCTGGCACCAGCGAGAATTATAGAGGGCAGAAGGGTCCAACTATCAAAGGTGATTTTCACAACTCGAAGGGGCTGACGGCAATGACCATGAGAGGGTCGAGTGAACGTGTCTACCTGGAGGACAGATGACCTTGGACTTCGAGGATATATTTAATATCCTCATAGCAGTCTTTTAGGTCCCTAACACCAGTTGCAACATGGTGCGGGAGAACAGTGACAACACTGGCATTTAACCAAGCGTTTTTGGAGTCCTGAACAGGGGTGTCCCCAATGCAGGACAATGCGGCTAAGCGGGTAGCTGCATCCGGTGAAGGAGAAGCGACAACACCTGTAACTAAACGGGTGGGGTTAAAAGTAACAGAGGCATCCACCGAATCAACAAGCTGTTTATGGATTGAGAAATCGTCAGATGTAAAATCCAGAGGGAGATCAAAGCATTTAGCTCACAAAGCAGGACCAAACAAGGCTTGGTTAGTACTAGTATGGGAAGGGATCATGCAAGTGCGGCTGTGGCTGGGACGGCATTGAGAAACTCCAGACAGACAGACACACAGAGAGAGAGCGAGAGAGCGCGCGCGAGAGAGAGAGCACGAGAGAGAGAACGAGAGCGAGAGAGAGAGAGAGAGAGAGAGAGAGAGAGAAAGAGAGAGAGAGAGAGAGAGAGAGAGAGAGGGGGGGGGGATTAAAAGGTGCAGCAGTCACAATGAGAGACTGAGCTGCGCCAGGGGACGAGGTGGTCACTGCTGGGGGGCATACAGCTCAACCCAACCACAGAGGAAGGAGGGGAGCCGGGGGGAATAGTAGGAGGTTCAAAGGAGGAGCTAGGTCTGGGCCCAATGTAGTGGGGGCTACAGAGCCCGGTCTTCCAACACAGTCTGACTCGGGGGCTTGGACGTCCCACCCCACGAGGCTGAGAAGTCATAAGAGGAACAATATTAAGCGACATGGAAACAAGAGGTAATACTTTCATTCACGAATGTGCCCCCATACCCACCAAGGAGCCACAATTTGAGGCAGGACACCCCAACAAGATACATGTTGCTGATCTTGCCGGGGCGCCCTAGGGGTTTGTCATGAGTATACGCCCCACAAACGTAACCTTAAGAACCGTCAGTCCATCGAGATCGGGTTCAGTGACGAAAGGAGGATTGACAATAAAAGGGTCCCCTCACTCTCGACATTGGGTACTACAGTTCTATGGGTGCAAGTGTATGCCTCCTCAAACACCCGGGCATCAAAACAAATGAAGGCCGAAAGAATAATCAAAACAGGCAAAAGGTGGGTGGAAATGACAATTAGAAAGGAAAAGATGGGGGGGGGGGGGTGAAAACATAGGGATAACGAAAAGTCGTCCAGCAGAATTTGTGAGAACAGCAGCAGGAGCATAAGGCCACAAAAGGACAGAGGACCGTCCCATGGAGCATCACACTCCGGCAGCCGCCCACCAAGCCCCCTCACCTGTCTGGCTTGTTCAACAACGGGCTGGACAGGGAGGGGGGGGCCTCAGGCTTGGGTATGGGTTATTATGAATTCCTTGGGTATGGGTATTATGTGTGCCTGAGTCCAGTAGTAAGGTAAGACAGCTTGTTTCAGACATGGGTATTATGAGTGCGCGAGGCCAGCGGTCAGGTAAGACAGTTGGCCTCAGGCGATTATTAAACAGTTATGCAGAGGACCATTTGGCAGATAAGCGAGTACTCTCATGGTATTGTATGTTGTAACGTCCTCCCCAGGGAGAGGCAACCTTCCTTTTCGAGACTATAAATATTATTTCAAAAGTTATGTCATAATTATCTTGCCCTATTTCACTACAATATGCTCGCCTCACAAAAATGTGAGGTTATCTTGAGGTTACCATTTATAACCTCACAAAAATGTGAGGTTACCATTTACATTAATACTATCTTCTTGAGGTTATCTTGAGATGATTTCGGGGCTTTTTAGTGTCCCCGCGGCCCGGTCCTCGACCAGGCCTCCACCCCCAGGAAGCAGCCCGTGACAGCTGACTAACACCCAGGTACCTATTTTACTGCTAGGTAATAGGGGGAAAGAAACTCTGCCCATTGTTTTTCGCCGGCGCCTGGGATCGAACCCAGGATCACAAGTCCAGCGTGCTGTCTGCTCGGCCGACCGGCACCCTCTTTACTAGCTAGTACCTTGCTAGTACGTTTTACTTTGCTAACAACCTACAGGTTACTAGCAAATTAGTGTAGTACATCCAGGGGCAGGCTGCGTACTCTGGCAGTGCTTGCATCTTATTGGAACAACATGGCGGCGTAGTCTACTGGTGGGCAAGTTGACGACTGCTAGCACGAGAAAACTTATTTTTTTTAAATTCTTCATTTGGGATGAGGATGTTGCATGATTAATGCCTTGCAAAATCTGTTTCCAGCGCTGGTTTTACACCTGTTCCTTCCTCTTTCTAAACTCTGGGCTGGCCTTAGGTATATTGAGGGTGTCAGGTGTGTTGCTTGCTCGTCTTATACTGCTCATCTAAGACGAGAACTCTTATACAGGGGCTTAATGCACGAGTCAAGTGAACACCTGTGTCCCTTCCTCACGGTTTTGGTCCTTGTGGATTCGACAATATTGTCACAAAATGCGGTTACTTTAATGACCAGGTCCTCATATAACGCATTAACGGTAGTAAAGCAGTAAGAGTTATACCATTCAGAAATGCTGTATTTGAAGTTCATGTGTGAATTTTCTGGTATATTATTTTTCTTTCAAAACTTTGGGGTTTGATATCATTTATGGTAACTCATCCTCCTGTTTAAATGGTACTTTTTGTAGCCGTGCACGGTAGTACAAACATTGACGGAAAAGACAATTAGATACTATAATTTTGTACTATTTACTTTATAGTTCGAACAAATGAAGCTAAAAAACAAACTTAAATATTCCTAAGCCTAGTATTGCTCACACACTTACTATATTAGGCCTAGGAAGGTTAGGTTAGGTTGTCTTTGCAACATAAGTAGATATTTTTCAAGATATTCAAATTCTATGGTACCGATTTTTAATTGCGTTGCATCGTCGGTATATGTACTATGGACCTCATTCTTCCTATAAGTTCTATCAAAATAGGAGAATGGGCTGTTTATGGTATACGAACTCAAGGATGGCAAAATGATCACTAACTATTTCGTGTACAATTGACCCGTTGAGAACATTATCGACGAGACGGTGACCAATGACATGGGCCGAGTCTACCGCTCCTGAGGTGCGACGTTAGATGAATTTAAGTTGAATACGGACACAGTATTGTCCGAGACACACACATTATAACAAAAACCTTATTTCTAATACTTTTGGTGTCACCCAAGCAATTGTGTCTAGCATTAAAATGACCCATGACAATGGTCTGAGAGCGGCTAGTGATTTTTGGAAGAGGCGCCTGCACCGCACCTTATATTATTATTATATTATATATATATATATATATATATATATATATATATATATATATATATATATATATATATGACAGTGTCAGACCACGGAGGAAAATTGAAACATGAATTTCCTTAAGTACTTTCGTATATTAATACATCTTCAGAAGGAGTCTGAAGATGTAATACATCTTCACTCCTTCTGAAGATGTATTAATATACGAAAGTACTTAAGGAAATTCTTGTTTCAATTTTCCTCCGTGGTCTGACACTGTCACATTTTTAATCACGTGTTTATTTTCGTGATATATACACACACACACATTATATTATATATATATATATATATATATATATATATATATATATATATATATATATATATATATATATGTCGTACCTAGTAGCCAGAACGCACTTCTCTGCCTACTATGCAAGGCCCGATTTGCCTAATAAGCCAAGTTTTCATGAATTAATATATTTTCTCTAATTTTTTTCTTATGAAATGATAAAGCTACCCATTTCATTATGTATGAGGTCAATTTTTTTTATTGGAGTTAAAATTAACGTAGATATATGACCGAACCTAACCAACCCTACCTAACCTATCTTTATAGGTTAGGTTAGGTTAGGTAGCCGAAAAAGTTAGGTTAGGTTAGGTTGTCGAAAAAATTAATTCATGAAAACTTGGCTTATTAGGCAAATCGGGCCTTGCATAGTAGGCTGAGAAGTGCGTTCTGGCTACTAGGTACGACATATATATATTATTATTATTTTTTTTTTTTTTTTGCCCGGAGGGGCGAGTTCATTGGGCAGCGCCACTCACTCATCTTGTGAGTGGACACACCGCCATAGCAGCATGTACAACACTCCCCAATAGGAAAAAATCTGCTGGGTTGTTCATCCTGTCACTTGTACCCAGACACAGCTGGGACTTGCTTAACTGTCTCAAGTGAACAGCTTATCAAACAATAAGATTAACATTCGTCAGCCCTTTAAAATCTTGCGTTATCTTGCGGGTGCAAAATGGGGGAATCAATATCTATATTTGACAAATAGTGTTTTCCTAACTCAAACAATGTGGAGTTTATTACTCTACACATATTTCTAATGACTCTTTAGATGTCCACACACACACTCAGGTGTGTGGACGTTCGTTCAGTTAAAACACAGTTAAAACACACGTTCAGTTAAAACACAAAATAATTCAGTCGCTGTAGCAGTCAAACTGCTGTTGTAAGACGAGTCGTCACTGTCGTGGGTCTTTTTAACATGTTTAAATGTTAGGTTACTTTCACCACCACCGTCGTCGTCGTCGTCGTTGAAATGCCGACGTCATGTGCGCGAACATTCTATACTGCTACATAACCTGAGAGTGTGCCCGGTGGTTTGTTTCTTGTACTTGTCGCGTAGCGTTCTTCAAGTTTAGCATCAGTGTAGCACACACCCCCAGTTTCAGTGCAGTACACACCCCAGTTTCAGTGTAGTACACCCCCCAGTTTCAGTGCAGTTCACACCCCAGTTTCAGTGTAATACACCCCAAGTTTCAGTGTAGCACACCCCCAGTTTCAGTGTAACCCCCCCCCCAGTTTCAGTGTAGTACACCCCCCAGTTTCAGTATAGCACACGCCCCAGTTTCAGTGTAGCACACACCCCAGTTTCAGTGCAGCACACCCCCCAGTTTCAATGTAGTACACCCCCAGTTTCAGTGTAGTACACCCCCCCCTCAGTTTCAGTGTACCACACCCCCCAGTTTCACTATAGCACACAGCCCAGTTTCAGTATAGCAGAAAGATAACATCATATATCGTGCACGCTTGGCACCCTTCAACTTGATATGATATATAGCCAGGTAAACTTGTCCGTGGAGGGAGAGGTGAAGGTGGCGTTACTGGCTATCTGTAGTGCTGACTCCGCTCCCTGGAGTCAGCACCGTCTTGGTCAGCACTTCCCTGCTCCACCACCTTCCAAACACGTGACTCAGCGCTCACACACATCAGTTAACTTGACCTATGACCCCCCCCCCCTACCTCTACCTCCTGACTGGTACCTGACACCACTCTCAGTCTCCTCCTCGTGTGTGTGTGTGTAATTACCTAAGTGTAGTTACAGGATGAGAGCTACGCTCGTGGTGTCCCGTGTTCCCAGCACTCTGTCATTTAACGCTTTGAAACTACTGACAGTCTTGGTCTCCACCACCTTCTCACACACACCCGTGTGTGTGTGTGTGTGTGTGTGTGTGTGTGTGTGTGTGTGTGTGTGTGTGTGTGTGTGTGTGTGTGTGTGTGTGTGTGTGTGTGTCTGTCTGTCTGTCTATTGGGGGCTTCGTTATATTTTTTTTTAATTTTGCCCAGAGGGGCAAGTTTTTTGGGCAGCGTCACTCATCCTGGGAGTGGACACACCGCCAAAGCAGCGTGTCCAACACTCCCCAATAAGAAGAAAACTCTCTGGGTTGTTCATCCTGTCACTTGTACCCAGACACAGCTGGGACTTGCCTAACTGTCTCAAGTGAACAGCTTCTCAAACAAGATTAACATCTGTCAACTCTTAAAATCTTTCGTTATCTTGTGGGTGCAAAATGGGGGAATCTTTTAAGAACAGTATCAATATTTGACAAATAGTGTTTTCCTAACTCAAACAATGTGGGGTTTATTATCCTAGACATGCTTCTAGTGTCTCGCAGGTGTCCAAATTCACTCGGGTAGTGGTCAAGGCGGTGTCCGTCACTCTCATCACAGATATTGCAACTCCGCTGATCAACTGTTGTTTCCATCCCAAATCGCCATGGATATTTGTATCCAAGACGGATTCTCGCTATTACTGATTCTCTCCCACAGCCACCTCCTCTTCGTCCTTAATGATTTGGGATTGCCAGCTGCAACCATGTTGTACCATCGTACAGATTCACTGGTTTGTGCTTCTATCCTCCTTTCCTCAGTTACCTTGTCACGGTGATGTTACCTGACAATACCTCTAATTTGAAGAAGAGTCTTGGGTATGAAGTATTCAATATGGTCTCCTTCAGCAGCCAGCACATCTGCTCGTTCATTCCCACATATTCCAACATGGGAGGGGATCCACAGAAACTTGACGACTCTTCCCTGGTTGGTAAGTACCCTTACAGCTCTCTTAATTTCAGCGACTATCGCAAGATTTTCTGCCCGATTTTTACTTAGGTTTTGCAGTGCTGCTTTTGAATCAGTGCAGATCACTGCACCATTAGTGTTTCGTTCAAGGAATCTTAACGCCATAACCATGGCAGTTAGCTCTGCTTGCATTGAAGAGGCATAGTTCTCAATACGCGCTTTTTCTTCATTTCTGCGTTGGAAAGCATTATTCTTAATTATTGTGTATGCTGCACCAGCCCTGCTATTGACAGGATTAGATGACCCGTCAGTGTAGATTTGATCTAGTTCATCTCCAGCTTCTTTATAAATTTCCTCGAGATGTGTGCGCCTCATTTCTTGTGGTATCATGTTGTATTTTTTCGTTACCATTTCATTGACGATAATCCTGCACGAGTCATCCTCCCAGGGAGGTAACCTCTCTACATGCAGGAGCTCTGTGATGCCATTTTTTGCTTCTCCTGTTAGCAGCAAAGAACTCAGTTTTTTTCTTGGCAATATCATTGTAATAGCAATGTCTGGCTATCCTAATTGTTGTCCCAAACACACACACACACACACACACACACACACACACACTGCCACTCTCATACACAAACTATGGGAACATAGGGATACTATGTTTCCACACTGCCACTACAAACGTAGGAAAACTATGAGGAGATAAGAAAATTCCTAACAGATATAACATAGAAAACAGAGCTCAGGGGAAAGATGATGATAGTTACAAGATACGAGTTAGATGTAATTTTAATTACACTTAAAATTAATTAATTTAATTTTCATTTTATTTCATTTTAATTAATTTAATTACACGCTGATGTAATTTACACAGATTTCGCAAAAGCTTTTGATAAATGTGACCATGGTGTTATTGCACATAAAATGCGTTCAAAAGGAATTACCGGGAAAATAGGCAGATGGATCTACAATTTCCTGACTGACAGAACCCAATGTGTAATAGTCAACAAAATAAAATCCAGCCCATCAACCGTGAAGAGCTCAGTCCCCCAGGGTACTGTGCTTGCTCCAGTACTTTTTCTCATCCTCATATCGGACATAGACCAGAACACAACCTATAGCACTGTATCATCCTTTGCAGATGACACTAGGATTTTCATGAGAGTTGGCAACATAGAGGACACGGCAAACCTCCAATCAGATGTAGATCAGGTCTTTCTATGGGCTACAGAAAATAATATGGTATTCAACGAAGATAAGTTTCAGCTCATGCGCTACGGAAAAATTGAAAATATAAAAACAGAAACCACGTACAAAACGCATGCAAATCATAACATAGAACGAAAAGGCAATGTAAAGGACCTGGGTGTACTCATGTCGGAAGACCTTACCTTTAAAGAACACAATAAAGTAGCCGTCACAACTGCAAGAAAAATGACAGGTTGGATAACAAGAACTTTTCACACTAGAGATGCTATACCGATGATGATACTTTTCAAAACGCTTGTGCTATCTAGAGTGGAGTACTGCTGCACAATGACAGCCCCTTTCAAAGCTGGAGAAATTGCTGACCTAGAGAGCGTGCAGAGATCCTTTACTGCTAGAATCCACTCAGTAAAACATCTAAATTACTGGGACCGACTAAAGAGCCTAAATCTGTACTCCCTTGAGCGCAGGCGGGAGAGATACATAATAATTTACACGTGGAAAATAATTGAGGGGCTGGTCCCAAACCTGCACACAGAAATAACACCACATGAGACCAGAAGACATGGCAGGATGTGCAGAATACCCCCGTTGAAAAGCAGAGGTGCAACAGGTACTCTGAGAGAGAACTCTATCAACATCAGAGGCCCGAGACTGTTCAACACGCTTCCACTACACATAAGGGGCATAACTGGCAAACCCCTCACAGTGTTCAAGAGAGAACTGGATAAGCACCTCCAAAGGATACCTGATCAACCAGGCTGTGACTCATACGTCAGGCTGCGAGCAGCCGCGTCTAACAGCCTGGTTGATCAGTCCAGCAACCAGGAGGCCTGGTCGACGACCGGGCCGCGGGGACACTAAGCCCCGGAAGCACCTCAAGGTAGCCTCAAGGTAGGTAGGTAGATGGTGTTGAGATTGCGACGTTGGATTGCGAAAGGCATCTGAGAGTTATGATTAGTAAGAATTTAAAACCAAAGGGATTTATTAATCGAAGCATTAGTAACAAGACACCTGGTGCTGTTCTTCAGCTATATCATGCTCTGGTTAGGCCCCATTTAGATTATTCTGTTCAGTTTTGGTCGCCGTACTATAGAATGGATATAAATTCACTTGAACGTGTCCAGCATAGGACGACAAAGTTAATCCCACAAATTAGAAACCTGTCATATGAAGAAAGATTAACAAAGCTTAAATTGCATTCACTGGAACGGCGAAGAGTTAGGGGTGACATGATAGAGGTTTACAAGTGGATGAATGGACATAACAAAAGGGATATTAAATAGGGGGGTAGAAATAGCCTAAGCTACTCTATTCCTTTGAGATGTATTTTTTCTTGTCTCAATAAACATACTTGAACTTGAACTTGGGGATATAAATAATGCATTAAAAGCATCAACACAAGATCCATGGAGTGAGGCACGATTTACCATCCCTGAAGGCACTAAAACTAGTCTAATTAGACACACAACTATTAAACTAGTCAACTTTTCATGTTCCCCAACAATGTAGACTTATTAAAGTCCACTACGGCTCACCATAGCCCTGCTACTTGGAACTAAAACTTCCAAGTAGCTGAATCTAAAACAACAACAACGTACATTACTCGCCTGAAAGAATAATGTTAAGGTCTTCCTTAGTAAATACAGACAAAATATTTATTTAAATTGGAACTCATCTGTCATTATCAGTAATCTGACTGTCTCGGTTATTAATGGAGCTCTCTCTTCCCCTAATCTTTGTTTGAGATAACTGAAAAAAACTTAAGGTTTTGTCTTTGCGCTGATATACAAACTTCATAGTTTCCTCTTGCTTTCCTCGTTTCTTTTGAAACATAATTTAAAAAGAAATAAGGATTGACCTATAGTTATCCATTTGGGGTGAGTATTATTAGATCTAGTCAATATACAGGGTATACTACGTTCCT